>NC_090891.1:51297289-51302289 GCF_036669925.1 Montipora capricornis
TTAGGCTTTCCTTGCAATGGCACGATTTCTTCCACAGCATTGTTCTAGATCTCTTTTAATGGAGAACCATGATGATCCAGTGTGTTTCCATACTCCCATATCATCACATTTTACATCATCCTTGCTTTCCAGCATCTTATTGTCAACCAGGAAAGACACGTTATGAGCGATATTAACAGGCTGGGAAATACACAGGCACTCTGCGTCGTAGGTTTGTAGCAGTAGCCTGACAAGGCTGTAGGCCTTGCGACTCCACGAGAATACGGGTGTACAGACATCTTCTTTGTAGGGGATTCCAAGAGGTTTAAAAAAGTCTCTTCCTCCTCATTTTCCTCTTCTTCTGATTCTAAGTAGCTGCGAGAGGAAGGAAAAATTATTTACGAGATGCTTTTTGCGGAGTTTTTGTTACTTCTTTTTTCTTATATTAGAGAGCTGGGAAAGCTTGAAGTCGTGTAGTGATCTTATTTTTGGGAAGAGAGCAAAAGTTCGCCACAAGAAGGAAATAGCAAGAAGAGCGGTATATTACATATTGTCACAATTTGAGCGCCGGGATTGGGGGATAGGTGGCGAAGACAGAGATCACTTGTCCACTAAATGGTGAAGTGCTTCAAGACTTGAACAAGATTGCAGCTAGAAAACACCACTGGCATTACATTTCTGTCTAATAATTCATACCTTCACATTCTTGTTTCTGTGCAGTGGCCGTCTTCATTTTTCCGTCTGATTAAATCGCTGTTGGATGCATAATCCTGCAAATAATTTATAATATGTAACTAAAGCTTCATTTAAAACGGGCTATGCTTCATAACCTAGTAAAGCACAATTTTCGGACTTATTTTAATCTACTGAGTTTATTGGATGCCACTGAGGTTCAAAAAGAAGTATTCAAATTTAAAACTCGGGTATCAAGATGATTATCACATTTTATTCCTATTATGCTCTCTTCAAATAGCAAACGTCTAATCGATTCTTAATGTAGACTGTTGCACTTACGTCAGGCTTGTCAACGTTGTCGTTCGTCGAAACACTTTCTTCCACTTCCCATGGCATTGGCACGATAACCATGCCACTTCCATCACTGCTACTGCTACTTTTCACGATACTTTGCCGAGAATGGGCCCCATCAAGACTCAAATCCCCATCGCTTTTAGCATCACTCTTTCTTTCTTTCTTTGAAGCTTGTGCTAGCTGGTCTGCAAATGAGTGTTGTTTTGGACTGTTAGTTTTGTGTTCGAAGGGATATTCGTATTTTGTAACTTGCGGAGCTATGAAGGCCGAGTTTTAGTCAGCATATTTATAATTCTTACGTTTTATTGTCCTTTAGTCCATTAATCCATTGAAAAACGTCGGGTTGATAAACTTAATAATTGTCTCAGTTTCTGTCGGTGATTTGTGTTAGAAAAGTTGGAATTGAAAATCCAGCTGACACCAAAAATAGTTTGCGCATATAAAATTTGCAAATAAGCTGCAAACGTTTGACCAGGGTTCGACATCACAAAACAACTGTTTCTAAATAATTGGTGAACAAAGAGAAATTGAAACTAGCTTCTTCGATATACAGATCAAATAGAAGAACCACTGATGTGTGTGAAAACAAAACAAAACAAACAAACAAAGAACTGAAGAGACGATATTACCCACTGGAGTTCTGGGAGGAAAGCATGATTTTTCTTCCATCTTACATTGCATGGGTGTCCCATGCATTCCCTCTAATAAAAAGCGATGTTCTCGCAGCTTGCAAAGCGATCATCAAAATCCGTGCCACACTACACATGCATTTTTGAGGGGTTTGAGGAGAACACAGAAAAAAAGATTGGTCACAGAGAATGAAAATAATATTCCGCCGAGACAGAACGAATGTATATTTTGTTTTACGTTCCACTGAACAAAACGTGAGTGGACCGCTTTGCAAGTGGTGAGAAGATCTCTTCCCGGCCCAAGGCCTGTTTCTCGAAAGTCCCGAAACTTTGCGGGCCACTTTCAGGTGTCAATTCCCTTTGTATCTCAAGAACGGAGAGGATTTAAGTCGTCAAACTTAACAGTCACTTTGCTTTTTGCTACCTTGAAAACGTGTTAAAAGATCAGCTTTCCAAAACAATGGATAGCAGTTTCACAAATGGCTTTTCGGGCCCGAAAAGTTGTCGAGACTTTCGAGAAACAGGCCCCAGGGGTCCTTTTCTAGAAAGTCCCGGAACCTTTTCGGGAACAGCGATCCACTTATTCTAAAAGGCTGGTGTTTTGCTGTGTTTTCAAGATAGGGAAGGGCAAATGTTTTACAAAATTTCATGCCTGGAAACGTCCTCGTTTTTAAGATACGAAGGAAATTATGTCACCCGAAAGGCACCTGAAAAGTTTCAATAGTTTCGAGAAACGCACGCCAGGCCTTGTTGCTTGACCCCTCCTCCCACCCTGTTAGATTGTTTTCGGAGTGTGATTATGTGGTCTAAACCGAAAGCAAGTAAGTATGTGGTTCCAAAAACTACATGCACGCGTCGGGATAAAAACGTGCGTTAGTGAAAAAGACAATAAAACGCCTGTCCAGTTCGCAATCGGATCGAGTCGCCTACGCAAATTTCCCTTTCGTAAACGGTCGTTGCTATTTGAAACGGTCGATGCCATTTATAACGGTGGTCTACACACTTCACTTCAAAGAAACAAACTAAGGGAAAATGTTAACAAAAATTAAGAAAAAAAGGAAAAAAAATCATTTATAAAAGAAAAACTTTTTAAAGCGTTACCATGTTTAACCAAGATAGAACATATAAGAAAAGCGTACTGGATTAAACTGTCAAATATGGTGACGTGACAGGAGCTTTCACCCCTTTCCGGTGTATTCTCCTCCAGGTCAAATAGGGGTGGAAGGTTCTTAATATATTATTACAAGCGCTTGTATTTCTACTTACCCTTTCTTAGCATTTAGGTAGAGGTCAGCACAACCTTGCACATCTTCCCTTAAAATGTTTAGAGCCTCAAGTGGGTCAGGTCGCTTAGAAGAGGTGAAGTGGGTGCAGGCCTCATATGCGTTCCAAACATTTAATCATTCTGTCTGACACTTTTGTTGGTATTTGGCAGACCCTTCCGCTTTCTTGCCAGTTCTGAGTAAACCTTGAATTTTCTCCTTGACGTCGCCTTCGCCTTCCTGCCTCACGTCAATTGCGTAAGTGTAATGGAGACAAGTGTTGATAACGGTAAAAAGAAGCATCCCCTACGCCCACATATCAGCGTGTTTAAGGTCTTCCAATAAAGCTCCCTTGAGAAGAACATTATCCCCAAGAAGGATCTCTGGTGCCATATAGGGAACTGTTCCTCTATCAACATTCTAGTTCTCGACTGGTACATTATTATGGTCTGGATTAATTTTGAGCGGCTTTCACCAAAATCGGTAAGTGTACAAATGACTGGCTCTCTGTCCCAGTGTAAGCTTATGTCTATCCTTTTCCTCGCGATAATGGTGGTTGCTCACGAGAACATTTGCTGGTTTTAAATCCCGGTGAGCAATGTCCTTTTCATGAAGATATTTCAAACCGCTAAGGTTGTGAACAGAAATTTTTGTCATGAGGTTTGCTCCAATCCTGTGACAGTCGTTCTGGTCACGACAACTAACAAAGTCATTTAACGAGCTCACCTTTCCAACACCACCAAAAATCTCAAGATCAAAATATACATACTCTATCATCATCGCCACGGGTTCCGTACAGACAGCCTTAAATGAGACAATGTTCTCGTGCTCCAACCCGTTCAAAATTGAGGCCTCCTTTGCAAACATTTCTGTGAAGTCGCTGGCTGTACTGAGTAGCTTTTTTTACAAGCACTGTTTCGGCCGGCTTTGCTGTTGCCTGATACCAGTTAACAAATACCGCGCCAAATGAGCCTTGACCGATTACTTCCTGGCTCTTAATTTTGTTCCAGCTAAATTTTGGCAGCCCATCAAGCGCGTCCAGCTTTTTTCTTTTGCTGGCAAACGCCAGCGACAACTTGAAATTGTTATTCATGTTGACCTGAAGCCATTGAGATGAAAAAGGGCGACGAAAGGGGGATGACAAGTCTTATCTTAACACGTTCTCGCAGCATTTCACGCTATTTGGGACTACTTTGAGAGAATTTGTCTTTTTTAACATAACAAAGTGGACGCTAACCCTATATTCTCATCCAGACACAATGAAAGTATATTGAGCATTTGGGTGGTTTCCGGTTTACGCCAAAGCGTTGTCGATCTATATCAGAGCGGAGAAACCATACCTCAGGAAGCAGGGTTATAACAAGTCTTGACGCAACCACGATTTCTTGTGAAACGTTTCTTGCTCTTCCGGAAGATTTCGATTTGGTGCACATGTCAAAACACTACATTCACGCCCCATGGCTCCAAACATGGGACCAATGCACTTGTTTAGACAGAATGGACTGTAGCCTCCCACGTAGTCGATATTTCACCTCCTCCCCACAAACGCCTGCCTAACAGAGCACCACATTCCTTTCCTATCCTAAGCCAATCACATCGAACCTTCCAAAATTCTGGGGGGTGACGTCAGAAGCTGAAACACTTTTATGTCGTGGTCATAATCGTGAAAATAAATAATTTAATACTCAAAAGAGAAGACTTTTATCATCAGGGAAACTTTAAGGTTATGTGTCAGATTTGTAGTACTTTTGTAAAGGCGGCTACTTGTGATAGGTGGTTCAAAAGTAAACAAACATCATAACAGTGAAATGTCATGTGCCTCGATGTGTTTCGGCATGATCCTCGACAATGTGTACTAGGACAGGAGAAGTAAGATATTTGGGAAGACATTCTGTGATGTTAGATCCACGCGTTGACGACAAGGTAAAGGAAGCTTTGGCTGAATTGCCAACCTTGAGAGATTTCGCATCTGAAGAGCCCTTTGTTGTTGAGCCATGTGTGAAACCTTCATCCCGACCGCTTTCAGCTTTTGCGGGTCTTTGCTGTTTAATCTGGGTTGTATCGACTGATACGTAATCGGAGCGTTAGTAAAATCCGGAAC
>NC_090891.1:51307289-51314789 GCF_036669925.1 Montipora capricornis
TGTTACCACGCGCGTTACGTGGAAGTTTCGTGGAGGAGGGAAAGTGCAGCAAATTCTGTACGATGCCACTCTCCGTTTTCAAAATTGAGTTTCATGGCCTGATCAAATTCATTGTCTGCAAGATACAGGTTTCAAACATACATCCTTGGAATTGCTTAACTGCCTAGTTTACAGTGATACCAATTTGAAGAATTTCCAATCTATCAAACCGTGTTAAATAGTTTTGACAGATATGTTTACCTTGGTTGCATTCCGTTACTTGTGCATTTTGGTGCGCACTTTCTCATCGTCTACAAAATTCTGTCGCTTACAAAACTCGTCCGTGTCAAGATGCAGTTTGCAATCATATATCATGGAAATCGGTTAACTGTATAATTCACTCTGATATCAATTTTACGATTGTCTAGTGTAGGAAACCGTGTGTAGGGAGCTATATTTTACGCGTGCGTTGGAAATTGACTTAAATCCGATCTTACGGTTTTAAAAATTTTTATCGTGCGGTCAATTGAAATTTTCCTGTCATGTGTGGTACTGTTTGAAAGCGTTAGCTGTCTAATTTATGAATATCATAGAATTAAGTCACCATGATAGTTTAAGTCCGATAAGAAAATCGAGAACGCGTTAACCAAGTCAGGAATATGTTACTTGTCAGACTTGTTGACTGCAGTCTGCGAATTGCTAATGTTTACAAAATTCTGTCGCTTATAAAACTCGATCCTTTCAAGATACAGGTTTCAAACATCTATAACTGAGATCGCTTAATTGTCTAGTTTTCAATGATATCACATTCAAGGTTGTGCCATATACGAAACCGTGTTAAATCTTTTTTTAAGGAGACAGCTATATTTAACATACGTGCTTTGCAAATTCACTTGAATCCGATAACACGGGTTCAAAATTGTTTATCGGACGCTTGATTCAAGTTTTCCTTTCATGTTTGGTACTGTTGTAGAGCTCTATCTGCCTACTCTATCACCATATAAGAATTAAGTCATCATATTTTAATCCCGCAAAGGAAACCGAGAATGCGTTTATTAAAGTCAGAGAGATCGTACTTATCGACTATAGTCTTCCATTTGCCATTCTGTACAAAATCCTGTCGGTTACATAACTCGTTCCTTCCAAGATACAGGTTTCAAAACATAAGTCATTGTAATCGGTTAACTCTGTAGTCAACAAGTCACGTTCGTCCACAAAATGTATATACGCGTTTGTCACAACATCCTCCGCCATTTTTGTTTGATGGTAAATCGCGAACGACGCGAATCATTGCGTGGGAATTCGCTCAGCTGTCAACACTGGTAAAAATGAGGACATGTGATTGGCTATCAGTTAACCCTCGTGGGAATACCGGATCTCGCAGGAGATCTAAAAATAACTTCAGAGGGATTACGATGGGAGTAGGGCCAGTATGAGGGATTACTTCTCGTAACTTCATAATCTCTTGTAGAAATTCAAACCAGTTTCAACACTTTCCTATTAGACGGATTGGCACTGCAACACTTTATCGCTTCACAGCAATGTTATTGTACCATGTCAAACACCAACTATTGCTGAAAAAGATTCAGTCATTTTTGTGACGCTAAAAAGTTACAATGGCAACAGGAAAGCCCTGCAAAAACATCCCATATTTTGGCTCTCAAAAACGAACTCGGTGACCCCCATTTTTTATTTCTGAAATGTAATTAGCATGCCAGAATGAAAGTTTCTGAAAAGTTTTTAAAAAATCTGTGGAGCGGATTCAGAGCCACCTTAAATAATTGAAAATTTAAGTTAGCTCTGAATCCGCTCCACAAAATTGTTTGAACTTTGCAGAGAGCTTCATCTTTGCCTGCTGATCACTTTTGTGCAATAAAAAATTGGGGTCACTGAGTTAGTTTTTCAAAAAGCTTTCCCGTTGCTATGGTAACTTGTTACGTCATAACAATGACTGGATCTTGTTCAGCAATAATTGCTATTTCACATGGTACCATAACATTGCTGTTATGGGATAAAGTTTTGTAGTGTCAATCCTTCCAATAACAAGGTCTCTTGAGAGTGTTGAAACTAGTTTGAGGAACCTTAAGACTTTCCCAACTTTCCTTTACGGATGTGTGCTTATAATACGAATTCCTTCAACATTTTTTTTATTTATCTCAGTTCGAAATTCATTTTCAAGGAATTAAATTTTATTTTGGCTTTCGATGATTCCAATCCAAAAAACCCTGTAAAGAATAATATTAACCACATGGGATCTTTACGCGTTGTGACCTTGGGCCCGTTTCTCGAACGTCCCGAAACTTTCCGGGCCGGGCCGGGTGCCACAATTCCCTCTGTAACTTAAGAACAAAACTTCACAATCAGTATTTTTTTACAGTCTTGAAAACATGTTAAAATACTACAATAGTTTATCAAACAAGCGGATGCGCATTCAAGTTATGGGGACTTTCGAGAAGCGGGACCCTGGGCACTAATTGCACGTCGTGATGATTGAGGCGCGAAGTACGATGAGCTTACGGTGAGCATCTTCGTTGGAATTACATGTGATGGCACAAAATGTCGTCAAAATTGATTTTCAGTGGTAGTAGTCCCAAAGAAATGCTTTAGGTAAGTGCAGAAGAAACATTTTTACTGGTGAGGATGTGCCAAAATGCTCGTAAGATCAAAGTATTTGTTTTGAAATTCTCCGCGAGTCCCCACGTGCTAGGCATCATTTAAGTGACTTTATTTAAGCGGCTGTCTGTTTAAATGACCAGGTGCGCGAATGCTTTCTGTTGAAGCTGAGTTAGAAAGGAAATTTTTGCGCTGAATTGTGAGCATATTTTTGTTGTCCAGAGTTTTTTTCTTCCCTAGGCGCATGAATGCCGAAGGCAAGGGAAATTTGAGCTGTTCAATACGAAGGCAGTTGTTTGTCCATCGTAATTTCAACAAGGTGAGTTTTGCATTTAGTGTTCGTTGAAGTACAGACATTAAAGAGCGACAACTATCTTTCGAAAGTCAATTTTCGAGCAATGGAATTTGTGTTCTTATTTACAGCACAGGGGGCCCACACAAACAGTGTGTCTGTTTGTATGTTCGAAATATAAAGAAATGTATGGGAAATATTGAAGAGTCGTAATATCGTAAACTTACACCGAGAAATGACTATGTTAAAGCTCAAAATAAACGTACCTACCTCAGTTGTTGTGTATTGTCATTTCTGCGGCTGAAAATGGGGAATTTGAGCGATTTGGTGGGTTTTCCGTTGACTGTTGCCACACGTTATAAGAAGGAGACAAGGGTGGAAAGCTCATTTTCGACCACTCCAGTGCCAAGCCGATTTTCACCCAGAAATTAGAATCGGCTTTCAAATCGAACACCAGATAAACTGAAAGGTTGATGCTTCTTCTTGTGCCATTCAATCGAAGATCCATTCAAAATCCAAGCGCTAACCGCGGCTGAGATTTCGTGGGACACCAAGCAACCGTCATGCTGTTTGCTCCACACTGATTGGGTGATTGTTTTGCATCATCCAATCAGTGAGGAGCAAACAGCGTGACGGTTGCTCGGTGTGCCACGAAATCTCAGCCGCTGGGATATATTTTTGCATTTCAAAGTGTTCTGTACTGCACTTTAAATACTTTGGGCAATGATCTCTTTGTTGCTGAAATCCTGTTTTAAAGCATGCCTGCCAATAAAGTTTTTTCTCTTTGGAAAACAAATTCTCCTCAAGTGAATCAAACTTTTCGCAACCTAAAGTCGATACAATATTGTTAAAATTGCACCAATAGTATGAAAACAGCCTTCAATGTAACCACAATCTCCAGGAATGTTTGGTTATGCACTTCATTGCGTTGTGCGAGAATTACTGTCAGCTTGGCAGGCCAAAGTTGGTTTGACAAGATATCTGAACCGACTTTGCGCATGGAACTGAGGCTCTGGGCTCGTGCCGCTAGAGTTATTTTTTTTGCAGTCCTCAGTCATTGTACTCTCTTGTACCCTTGAAAAGTAAATTCTCTGGCACCCAGGGTATAACTTCTTTTAATTACTGGGTAATACAATAATGAAATAATACATTGCATGTGTGGTGAAACGTGTCTTTTGCTCAATCTGAAATTTTAAAGCAAGTATTGACTGTCTATCAAACATGTTCTCATTTAAGTGTTACTATGATCAAGAAACCAGTTCCTTCTTTTCCTTCAGATTTTGAAAGTGTGATTGCTTAACACTTGACTGGCAAAATTTTGTATCCAAAGGCTGTTCACTTTGAGTGTAAGTGTTGGAATTTATGGTCCACAATTACTCACTTTCAAAACTGACCGATTGGACCTCAGAGGATTGTATCTAGGGATAAGTGACATCATTGACCCACTACAGCTGTAGCTTAAAATTTCAGCTTGTTAACTCAGCTTACTATGTATGCAACACAAAAGTATAAACATATGAAAGCCCAAAAGTCCCATGCTACATATTAATTCAGCCACGTATGTGCACACATTGCATTCTTAAACTATTGAGTCTTTGACGTCATTTTGTCCTCGTTCCAGTTCTCTCAAGAGTTTAAAGTTAGCAATGACAGACCATTAAATAGTAATAATTTAATTCCAGTTAAAATAAACAGGTATCTTTTTGAAATCAAGGCTTAAAACTTGGGTCACTTACTGTTTAATTAACATAGTTTTGAAATCCAAAGCAAAATGAAAATTGCTTTTTTTAGTCATAGTAGAAGAGATAAAGAAATATATAGAACTTTGCAAGATTAACCAAGTGTATAAATAATAAAATTGTGGTTGTTATCAACTGCAACTTTTTTATTATTTTGATGATACTCAAAAGCTGAAAGTGGCAGTTTGTATGTCTTTCCAGAAAGGAATATTATAAAGTGACACTTTGCACATAAAAATGTAGTCTAAAAAATCAACTGTACCAAAGTTCTATGTTGGTTAATTTTTTGGGCATAAAAGCCACCAAATTTGTAAGGTTTTGATGCAAATACATCATGAAATTTAGTGATTTTCACTTCAATGGGCATTATATTTCAGATCGTGCTAACTTTTTCCTTACTCATTTTTTTTAATGGCATTAGTGGGGTTATGATTCAAGAAAAGACACCTGTCTGACATTCATATTTCAAATTATCAGCACAAAATCAATTCCAATAATCATAGTTCTTTTTGATAAAAAAATGCACAAGAATAATAATTGTAAATTCCTTGAACCCGGGAGTCATGTGTACATGTACGATCATCATCCGGGTGAGTGCATTCCTGAGAAGGACTGTTTAGGATGACATTGACTGACATTTTGACAACCTGAGCAGAAGTCATCTTCAGAGTCAAGTTACTTGACCATAAATTATTTAGAGATGTCTCTTATGATTATCAAAAGCATGTGCAATGTAGATGTTCTAAAATCTTCTGGTGTTATACAAAGTAAAATCCCAGGGGTCCATGGGTTAAGGCTAGTGGAGTGCCGCAGTATTTAAGCCTAACAGTGGTGCCCAGCAACTCGCCAGGAAAGCTACCGTCAGGAATGTGTGCTCACAGGGACCAGCAGATAGTAAATGGACTTTTTCTCTCTTTCAAAGTTGAATTATGTGCCTTAGTTTGTTTTGCCTTTGGTTGCCCACAATCAGTTGTTAGTTATTAGTGTGAAAGGCATTATTAGTCATCATGATAATACAATGTGTTAACGTTGTATCTGATCTGATTTTAAAAACTTGGTTGTGTAAAGATAAAAAATTGTGTTGAACTGAATTTTTTGTTGCAACTGCAGCCTTCTCCAGAGTAAAACAATATGCATTCTGAGTGTAAGGTTGATTTAAATAAAATCATTGTTTTCACTGGGGTTTTGTCAAGGTTTTGGAAACAGAAGGGAAGGTAAAGACTTTCTATATAGAACAAATTTTAAAAATCAGGTCAGATACAACGTTTTTTAACACATCATATTATTATTATTATTATTATTATTATTATTATTATTATTATTACTACTGTCAATTTAAGTCTGAGCTCTGGCTGTTCTGTGCAGACATACAGTACCACTCAAAAGTAAGTTACCACCCTCTCGCCAGACGAGAGTCTCGTCTCACGAGACGGTTCAAAAAACTGTAAGTGTCTTGAATAAACGAAAACTTTCCGAAGATTAACCTGTTTACGAAGACACTCGCGCTCCAAACGTAACACTTGACAATAAAGTTTTAGGTCCAGATGCGGTTGGCATTGGTATATTATTATTGTCTTTGCGTGCAGACATCTACCGGTGAAATCTGTATACACTGTGCTTTGATTTGAAGTTGATTTAGAGAAAAATGTTTCGATAAACTTGCGCGGCAGCATGCGGTTGCCGGTGGTTTGTTATCGTCTTTGCGTGTGCACATTTTTAACCCTTGAATCGGCCCATGAAATCTACATTTACTGTACTTTCATTCGGAGATGATGTCTAGGAGAAATGTTGCAATAAACTTGCGCGGCAGCATGTGGTTGGCGGTGGTGTATTATTGCCTTTGCGAGTCGACATTTAGGCCTCGAATCTGCCTGTGAAATCTAAATACACTGTACAAAGTTGATTTTGAGAATAAATTTTTTGATGAACTTGCACAACTGCATGTAAACACTGTTAATCAATTGATCAATTTCCTGCAGCAGTACTTAAAGCTTAAATCCATCAAAATGCCATAAAAACTTGTCTTTCAAATTCAAGCGAGTTTATCAGGCGAAGAGAAAGCGGTTGTGGGTTGTTATTGCTCATCATGATCGCATCAGTGCGGTTAATGAAAAAAAACTTTTATTACTATTGGTCATGACTTTTATTACATTTGGTGGCTCCTAAAAGAGCCGTTTTCTTTTTCTTTTTTCTTTGGGGATTCATTCTCCCGAGGCAGTTCCTTCACGTTGGATGACGAGTCTTTTTTTTTTCTGCTTTCGCGTGGCCCTTTCAGACTTTCATCGCGCATTTGCGCATTTCATCAATCGCATCACTGGCGTAAGCAAAAAATCGCTTGTGTAGCCGTGACTTTAGGAGATTTGTTCATACACATCGTTTAATTCACGAGCGAAAAATAAGCGCTTTCATGACAAATGTTCGTCGACCGTGGTGTATCTTTCACAAAACTGTATTACTTTAAGTTGCATGAAACGCTTCGACAAATAACTTAGATAAGGTGTACCGCACAGACCTGAGAATTGGAGAGGTGGAAATGGAAAATAAATTTGTTTCATACGACAGTTGAAGTTTTTTGCCTTTCTCAGTGAACGGTTTCGAACTTTTCTTTTTTTTGTTGTTGTTGTTGCGTGACAGTGAAAATAATCTCACTGTTGAATGAATTAAGTTTTGTGGATGACATTCTCAAAAGTGAAGTCATAAAACTCGAATTTGTTTTCATTTACCGTAGCAGTTAAGTCTTATTGTATATGTACTTTCTACTTGCTTGCAGTTACATGTATTTACATTAAAACGTGTCGGTGGATCGACTTAAATGTGGGAGTAACGAACTGCGGACAAAACAGCTGTAATTCGGCACAAACCATCCGAATTCGTTCA
>NC_090891.1:51319789-51327503 GCF_036669925.1 Montipora capricornis
ATTTGAGTCAATGTTACAATAATTATTTGAACTTACATTAATGCATTTCCGTTAGAATTTTAAGTTACCGGTAAACATTGCAACAATGCGAAATGCAAACAATCGAATAATGCGCATGCAAACAGTGTAACAAAAGAAAAAACAAACTTAAGTGCTTAATGGCAGGAAATTACAACAACAAGACCAAAAACTACAGAACACTAACACTAAAACATATATGTAACTGAAAAAGGTAGAGTTAGTTCCGTATGCTTTAGCTGCCTATTTAGACTGGGATTTTCCCAACGGACATGAGCAGCCTCTTTGAGCAACAACTGGAAACGATTAGGTGCTGTATCTAAAATGGAGGAAGCAGCTGTCAGAACAGAGTCTATGACGTTCCTCAGTGTTGCAAATGTTGGAAAATGTGAGAAGTCCAGTTCCTTCTTTGTGCCTTCTCGTTCATAACATAGCATATAAGTATGATGGAAGAATTTCCATTGCTGTCCCGTGCAAGTTTGAAAAGGCCGAAGTGAAATGTTACTTTCTTAGCCTTGTGAGAAAAATTCGTCTGTGGGCCCTTAACGTCAGTGTGAAAGCCTGCCCAAGTGTTGTTGATCTTAAAGGTTCTATCAACAAGTGTTCTAACAAGGCCAATTTTGTACAATGGAGCAGTGAAAGTAAAGTAATTAGTTAGTCACTGCACAAACTGTCGTTTCCATCGAAGGTTTTTCCTCGCCCTTCCTTGCACTCGTTCTCAGATCAACTGCGTATGCGTAAACGACCTGATTCCGGTTTGAGAAAAAGGTTAATTTCTGGCAGTCTTTAAATTGAAATAATTTTTTTTACATGGCACGTTTCACCCCCAAATACAGAATATAGCTAAGCATTGGTTTTTTCAAATCATCGTTTTTGAAAAAGTTATGGGTATTTCAGTATCGTTTATGTCTTTAAAAAGAACATTTTTCAAAATAAAAAGAAAACCATGCTTGGCTGGATGCAAAAACAAATACAAATTATCAAACCATCGATTTAATACCCAAATTGCATAGCACAGAGACAAACGTCGAGTGTTCTTTTACTGGTCACGTGACCATGGCGTGGCATGATGATGTCACGTTTAGGGTCATTGGTTTACAAAACTTGGAAACTGACCAAAATAATGCCAAATTCTCTCAAATTACTTAACCATTACATCCTTAGAAACGTTTTGTATTTGTGTTGATGATACTTTATTGGTCTCGTTCCCAGTTGGTGGGTACATGCTAATCAATATAAAATTAGAACTATAATCTTAAATGTCAAAATCACAACTTAAACATTCCGACTTAATTGAATCAATCATCATACTCTACGTTCGGACTAAGCGATCATTGTCCACTGATAACGTGATAACAGTTCAATATGACATTCCTCCCTTTCTGTAGTGCAGTTCTTCGGGTTATGTGATAAACACAGTTCTTAGAATGTGAGTATTATAAAGATATATCATGCCTATAACATGCAAATAAACTATTGATATATGAAGATGTCTACTAGTCGCAATTCACTCTTAATCGTTTTCGATTCTATTTATTGGTGTCACAGTTCGTTATTTTCGGATATAGTCTTCCAAATAGTTTGGGGGTCTTCTGTCTCGTCCTGATGTTCGCACTGGAATGTTGGGTGGATCAGGAGGTGGATTCTCTGGAACTGGCATTGCAGTTGCAGGTGGGGTGTCTGCATTGACTGGATTACCTGTGTTTGGTGTTCCAGAGGTTGTTTCACAGGGCTTGAAATTAACTTTTTTGCTGAGGTGCCAGCTGGCGACTAATGGGGAAAATTTGGTCGCCAGATCATAAATTTTGGTCACCAACTTTGCATGCAAGGAAAGTCATAATTATTAAAAAGCACAAAAACAAAAAACAAAACAGCACAAGAACGATCTCGCTCTTTGGAGCGAAGCACAGTCCGTGTTTTCCATAGCAAGGCAAACATGGGACCTTTATCCTTGCTTTTCACCCCTTCAAAACGTAGTTTTTTATTCTCCTACAGCTTGCGTGACAAGCAACTTACCTTTATCATGAGTAAACAAAACACTACAATTGCTCGCCCTAGGCCCCCGCACAACCACAATACTCCTACCAGTCTCCGACCAATATAAAGTAATAAGGAGTGGCTTGTATATGGTTTCAGTAGCCTCCAGAATCAGAGGAACTTGGTTTCCTAACATACCTTTCTACTGATATTAATTTTATCTCAAAATGCCAAAATCGGGTAAACAAAATATTCGGAGAAAAAAGAATAGCTCTGACACCTAGGCTCGATAAAAGTTGCGAATCGTCAGGGGCGGAGCGCAACCAAGCAAGGAGGTTTCTAGTCCAGCGTGAGGAAAAGACAAAAGCACTAGACAGACTGTCGCGACGTAAGTTACTATAAGAGTCGAAGTTGCAACGAAAAATGCAAAAAGGGACACAAGATCGGAAAAGTTTGACATGCAATCAATAAATTTTGTGAAATGTAAAATTTTATTAGATACTCACGAAACTCGGTGCTCGAAAATCCTTCAAATTTCCTTCACCACTGAAGAGATGTCTGAGGCTAAAAAAATTTTTTAGGTCCCCTGTACATGTCAGCCCCAGTTGCGACAGAAAAATTTAAAATGAATTGATGTGAGCTGGGAACGAGAACTCGAAATGGAGGGGAGTGGGAACGAGAGGCTGGAAATAAGGCGAGGGAAGGAAGTCTGGGTATAAAATGGATGAATTTTGCATGGAAGGCGAAATGTATCACTCGGTATAGAGAAAAGTGATGGGTAATTGAAACGTCGCTGGTAATGATTGGACGGCCTGTGAGTTGAGCAAGGCCTGTCTGGTGATGCTGGATGGTGAAGTTTGTGTACTTTGGGAAGCAGCTAAATGTAGGGTTGTTGCTATGTGTCACAAGAGGTTGAGATGAGTAGTTCTGTGTTGATGGATGCTTTGAAAGATTTGGTAAAACGTTTTCTAAGCTTTCCTAAAAAAACTCTAGATTTGGAAATTGTAGTTATTTGGATTGAAATCATCAATGGTACCTTGAAGCTCATATGTATCTGCTGTGTTTCGTTCTATGGGTTTGCAAATGTAATACCCTTTGAAAAGTTGTCGCCTTTGATTGAGAGTGAAGTTACAAGAGTGTGTAGTTTGCCATCTCCATCGCTGTACAGTACAAGGGGGAATAGTGGAAGTTGATGATCTTGCTGCTTTAGCTTGGTGTTTCTTTCGTAGTTTGTATCGTTTCTTTTTAGCTTGTTTCTTCAATTGCTTTGAGTTTAACTCGCGTTGCTGACCAGTAGATTGTGCGGTGAAAGGACCAGTCATAACCAGTTGCAAAAAGCTGCAAAAGAGATGAGTTGCGTTAAGAGTGTCACAAAATCCTTTAGTTAAAATTACAAGATGAGCTTTTAAGATTTCCAAAATATAACATTAAAAAGAGTAATAATTATAATAAATAAAGAAATATATAAGGAAACAAAGAAATTAGAAATAAACGAAACAAATAAATAAGTAATGATGAGGACACAAGTGGATATCCCTGCGGTAGATCCCTATTGAGATAGTTATGTAAGGAAAAAAAAAACAAAAAAGCAGGTAGACTACAGCTGTAGCAACCTTTGTGGCATGATTATGGTGCTGAAGCAAGAATCCCCTTACAAGACGGGGTTCCTCTCCACTAACTGAAGCCAAAATCTCTAATAAAGTGGTAAATGGGGAAAATATTGTGTCTGGTGGTGGGGTTAGGGGGAAATCATAGTAAAAATTTGGGCTAGTCTGTTAAATGAAGAAGAGGAATTGACGGAAGTAAAATCTCAACCTCACAGTGGAGTTAGCAAACAGAACAAACTCTGTGTGAAAATAAAACTTTAATGCCAAAACCAACCTGAGATATAATAATCGAAATAAACAATAAAATTGGAAGTACTTTAAGAGCCTCAAAGAATATGAATGTTATTTCACAGTGTAAACTTGAATTGGAGACAAATGTGGAACAAGATATATGACATGAAACAAATGTTCTTGGTAAGATATTGGGAGGATAATACAAAGAAAAAGCTCTGTTGCCAGAGAAACAAAATAATGCGAAGATAGAGAAGCAAAATTGATCTTATAAGATTTCAGATGATTTCCAATAAGCCATAAAATTGAGAACGGGAACCAAGTGTTATTTATTAGTCATAAATAAGCGAAATGGAAATTATTTACAGAGTTAAATCTGTGAAGGGAGCTTGTGAGGCTTGTTTTTTCTGAAATTTGGTTTATCAACGGAGTTGATAATGTAAATTGACCACCGTACAGAGATTCTAAAAGCTGACGTTTCGAGCGTTAGCCCTTCGTCAGAGCGAATCTGACGAAGGCTAACGCTCGAAACGTCAGCTTTTAGAATCTCTGTACGGTGGTCAATTTACATTATCAACTCCGTTGATAAACAAATTTTTGTACTACTTCCCCACCGACGCAGCACCACAGTTTCTTTAGAAACTTTCATTCATTTGTTTTTCTGAAGGTTGTCTCTTATCTGCATCAGTTCTTCATCTTCCACAGATGCTTGCTGGATTTCTTCAATTGTCATGGTCGTGTTGTTAGCTGCTTGGCCAGATAGTGAACATATCTATCAGCACATGCTTCCGTGTTACTCTGTGGTAACTTTGGTGGGTAAGTGTGACAATGAGTCAGCCAGGGTTGTGTTTTCCTGGTCAACTTAGACTACCTTGAAGTCATACTCTTGAAGTCGTAGAACCCATCTTTCTACTCTGGCGGGGGTGGATTGTCTTGAAAACTGATCTTTGGCTTGAAGATGTGTTCAAGTGGGCGGTGGTCAGTTTCTAGCTCGAAGTGTCTTCCATAGAGATATTGGTGGAATTGTTCGCAGCCAAATACAATTGCAAGTGATTTACCTTCGTAATCTATCATGTATCAGAAAAATTTATATCAAAGGAAACCAAAACACTTGTGCATGCCTTTATCTCATCCAAATTTGACCACTGCAACTCCCTTCTGTACAATCTTCTGAAATGTGCAGTTAAAAAACTACAGTATGTATAAAACGCCGCTGCACGTTAATAACATTTTCCTCGAAATTCAACCATATTACTCCCATCTTGAAAGATTTGCACTGGTTACCAATTAATGAACGCATAAAGTTTAAGATTTTAATTCTCACTTTCAAGGCTTTGCATAATTTGTCTCCCTCGTACATACAAGAAGTGATAAGTCTTCACCGTCCTTCAAGAACCTTCCACTCCTCTACATCGCTCCATCTTAATCCTACCAACTATAATTTGAAGTCTTATGGATCTAGAGCTTTCGCTGTCGCCTTGCCAACAACTTTGGAAATGATCTACCAGAACACATAATAAACTCTGATAATCTCCAGACTTTCAAAACACAACTTAAAACTTATTTATTCGAGGAAATTTTTGTATAACTTTTTCGTTTATGGATTAATTGTTAATTTTAATTTTTCATGACTTGTAAAGCGCTTAGATCACGTCTGGATAGGCGTTATAAAAGAAATATTATTATTATTATGATCCTGTATTGAGAATGACTTAGACGGGAATGTTCGTGAGTTTGAGTGGTTGTTTCCGGTTGTTTTTTAGCGTGTTAATTGAATAACGAATTCCTCATCTGTGTTGCTGAGATAAACAGGTTTGTCCGCTTGGCTGATTTCACGAACATTATGTCGTCTTGAAGGTTGGTTTGGTTTTGCCAGGCACCATTTGGCAAAGTGACCCGTTTTGGAACATTCATGCTGGGCATGAATCTCTTCATCCATCGTGGGGAAATGGTCCTCCGCAATACATGCATTTTCGAGCTTGTTGCTTATTTTCTTTCTTTATCTGGGGCTGTCCGGATTACGCTGTTGTTTTTGGCGCTGACATGTTTTTCTGCGCGGCTTTCCGTTTGGTTGGCGATTGGTGTAATTTATTGTTTTATTTTGACAACCATTTTCGATGCAGTTTGGAGTGGAGGTCTGATTTTTCCAGCGCATACCCATAATCCACGAGAGCATTCAGATCCATGGATTAGCGAAGAGCTTTTCGGCAAATTGGGAATCTGAGGTATGATGGATGATTTGTGGTTTGATCTCCGCATCTTGCCTGGGGAATTGGCAAAGCATTGCTTTCTCTTTAGGCGGTGGTAAAAGCTTTGCAGTGATTCTCCTGGTTCTTGTTTTATCTGCTGAAATCGTAAATATCCATGTCTTTGTTTCAGACTGGGTCAAAATGAGCGTTAAGGCGGACAATGGCTGTAGCATAGTCGGTGCCTGTGTCGGATAGCGTGTCAAAGATGTCGTTAGTGGCCTTTCCGACATACATGAGGAGAAGTCCCCTGCGGACTGTAGGATCGAACTTGCGCACGCTGATTAACAAGGTTTCGAAAACGTCTCGTCCATTTTCGCCAGCGAAGACCTACAATTGCTTGGTCACTGAGTGGATAGAACGGGGCAAATGGCGGTAGGTCGCTGCGAGGTACATTTGCATTGGTACTCGTGCTTGCGGTACTTGAAGTTGTGTAGGCTGTGTTCCCGGGGTGCTTCGTTATCGCTCATTGATGCATTTGTAAGTTTGGATTGTTTAGATGAGAGGGGCTTGCCTTGGTCTGAAAAGGTTTCCAGGTTATCCTCATCGCCACTTTCATATTTGTGTTGATGATACTTTATTGGTGTCATTTCTATTGATGGGTACATGCCACCAATATAAAATTAGAACAGTACTATAGTCTTTAATGTTGAAATCACAACTTAAACATTCCGACTTAAGGACATTTGCGCCCATTGCTACTGCACATTTTTTCGTGCAGGTCACGCACAGGTCTGCATCGCAGACCACGAAGGTAAACACGGTGCTAAAGGTGCAAACATTTTCCACAAAATGGAATGTAAAAGCGTGTGGCATCATGCGATACCTATGGAACCAAGTCTTCTCGGAAATGTAATGCAAGGACGTGACAGTGTAATATGCCATCACTTTGAGAACTTCGCAGCGATTTTCCTCTCTTGAATGCTCGGTGACCCCTATTTTTATTTCGTAGATCACTTCCTTTTCTGATTTTCTCCATTTTAACAAAACAAACAAAAAATCTATGCGTAAGAAGTTACACATATTTCGCCTTTTATGCTCTCATATGACCGAAGTTTTCTTTCTTAGACTAATATGTATCGTTTTCAAGGTCGATTTCACCTCAGAAAAAGACATCAGCAGCAAAGGTTAATTTAGTTATATTGTTATGTTGAATTGAGTATGTTTACCTGATCTAAATTTCACTAATGTAGCTTTTTATTGCTGACAGTTGTACAATGTGTAAGCTAAGATCATCTTGAAAGTAACACAATCTCTTTAAAAGTGCACCTCATGATTTCAAAAAAGAGCCCCCCCCCCCCCCCCCCCTCCATTTTGCCTTTTTGGCAAACAAGTAATCATTACCGTTCTGCGTGGCAAGTTTGAAAGGCAGTTTTCCCCCCCAGATACCGTGTGCTTTCGATCTGCGTTCGCGTTTCCATGTATAAATTCACTTGTGCAGGATGTAATGCCTGTTACGTTGGGGAACCTTCCAATACATTTCAATGCACATTCGTGAGCATCTAAGAAAGGACAGGACTTCCTACACTTTCCAACATTTGCAACACTCTGAAGAATGTGGAAGACTCTGTTCTGAGAGCTTCTTCTCATTTAGATATGGCACCTACTTGTCATCGTTTCCAGTTGTTGCTCAAA
>NC_090891.1:51327603-51340103 GCF_036669925.1 Montipora capricornis
CAGGAGACCTATCTCGCTCCGGATTGGCTTCCATCTTAGGGTACACCCCACAACACGTCCAAGTACGTGTCAAGGTGATCTCTTGTTCTCATAAAAGCAACACACGTCCTTCTTCAAACAAGAAAACATGTCTCCATCATGGAAAGTGATAGTGATAGTGATTTGGTTGACGCCACTCGACCGAGTTTGAACAACTTGTGAGGTGCTGCTCCAGTGACGTTTTTCTGTCTTCCGAAAAGGACTCCCTGTGGTCGAACGGCGTTAGTGTCCGTCCTCGGTGTTCGTGAAGCGCGGTCGTTTCAACTTCGCCCTCGGGAACAGATTCGGAGCGTTCATCTCCCTCGAACAAAGCGGTTTCTTGCACGATCGCTCTCGTGCAAGGTCTTCGTACTGCTCTAGATTACTTAATCAACGATCCAGACATTCCCGATGGCGATCGCATTTACATCGCTCTAGCCTCCAATCGTATTGCCAATGCCTACAACGGTTGGGGTCTACGGGCCGGAGACATGGGGTTGGCCGCTCAAGGGCCACGCAGGGGATGCCTTACTTGGGAATCTTTCCCACATGCTCAACTCGAACGAACAAGTTTGAAAATGGGAGACGATTCCTTCACTCCTCTGCTCCTCTCGTTCACGTACGTGGGGCTCCCAACAAACGGATTCCGGCTTTACAAACAGAAAACATTTACCAGGGCATCAAGCGTCGACGCGTCTCAGAGAATTCAAGCACAGTGTCTTACAGTGTATCGCACCAGGATGATCAAACATCTATTGCTGTCCGACGTGCCATCGCCGCTCTGGCTCGAGGGGTCCATACAACATCGCGACCGATACCACTAACCGAGGTCGCCGACAAAATGGACTCGCATGTCGGCGGCTAACCCATCGTCGGCATCACACGAGCGGCTCAAGACCTTTCTAGATAGGAAGCTCTGGTCTTCCTCCTCAACCCTGTGGTCCCGAACAACTTCAACAACTCGTCACCGCTCCCAGTCTTGAAGACTACACTCTCGTGGTCGTGGATGCCAACCGCGCTTATGCTTGCTTTGCTTACGGTCGTGGGGACACGTTGTTAGGACTCTTACACGAAGACGGTCATTACGATGCCTTGTCTTCCTTACCCGGGTTCTTCGGCCAAGATTATTTTTGCAGCCAGTGTTTCCAAGCCTACAAGAATTTGGGTCAGCATGCCTGTCGTAATAACCGAACCCATCATTGCGGAGCCTGCTTGCAAAACGGATGTCCTGATTATACCGAGGCCTACCGACAGTACCGCTCGTGCTCAGACCCCCTGTATTCTCTGTGGACGTTCTTTCTCCGGAGATACGTGTCTCCAAACCCATCGGTCCAAGAACCCACGCCGGTAAACCGCGGATGCTGAACATCCTTCCGTCTGTGCCACCCGTCGTCAGTGTAAAGAATGTCATCACACGTTACGTGGTGTCAAAGAGATCCGAGCTCATCGGTGCGGGTATCGGAAATGTTCGTGCTGCAAGAATGACGTCGACGTTCATACCCATCGATGTTTCTTACAAGTCGAAAAGACCCCCGCCGAAGAACGACGTTTGATACGACAACGACTCTCCTTCCAAAGGATCCTGAATCAGGGACTAGCGCCTCTCTTAGAAACGACGCCGCTGGCTTGCACGCTTTTCTGGCGGGCGATAACGAGGACGACGACGAGGAGGAGGACGATGAGGAACCGCCCTTGCACGTTTTCTTTGACATTGAGAGTATGCAAGTCGAGGGACGTCACGTGCCCAATCTGGTGGTGGCCGAGACAGAAGACGACGACGATCCTCCCGTCTCGTTCCAAGGAGACGATTGTCTCTTTCATTTTCTGGAATGGTTAGAAACCCTCACCGAAAACGGAACGCGACCCCTAACAGTCATCGCTCATAATTTCAAAGGGTATGACAGTTATCCCGTCATCGACGAACTCCACCGGCAAAAGAGAAACCTGGAACAAATCCGAAACGGTGGGAAAGTGCTCCAACTCACCTACCCTCACGAAGACACGACCATACGATTCATCGATTCGCTCTCCTTCTTCCAGATGCCGCTGAGCGATTTCCCCAAGACGTTCGGGCTCACCGAACTCAAGAAAGGATACTTTCCACATTTGTTCAATACCCCCGAACATCAAACGTATGTAGGCCGACTTCCCGACAAAGCCTTCTACATGCCCGACGGCATGTCCGTCAAGAAACGTCGCGACTTTGATACCTGGTACGACGACCAAGCGGCACGAGAGGTCGTCTTTGATTTCCAAGCCGAACTTTTAGCCTACTGCCAATCGGATGTGAAACTCTTGAAACAAGGATGTCTCACTTTCATGCGGGATTTTCAAGGACGCGCTGAATTCAATCCCTTTGAACAAATGACGGTGGCTTCTGCCTGTAATCGCTACTTGCGCATGCACTGTATGGAAGAAGACTCTATCGCTTCCGAACCTCTGCTAGGATGGCGAGGCCGTATCAATCATTCCCAAGCCTCCATGGAATGGCTGACCTGGTGCGAACACCATCTACGACAACGAGCCTACCTGGCCCTCTCGCCGGAAGAACACGAGAACCATGAAGCCATGGCTCATGCCTACGGACAGTACGACGCTCATCATCCCTTGCATCGCCAACGTATCCAGCATGCTCGAAACGAGGGCGAGTACCGTATTCCTGGTACCCGATACACGGTCGACGGATACGATGCCGATACCAAGACCGTTTACGAATTCTGCGGGTGCTTCTGGCACGGATGTCGGACCTGTCATCCTCAACGCACCGACGTGCATCCGACCTTACTCGATCGCACCATGGACGAGGTCCGTGCTCTCGTTGACAAGAAACGTACATTCCTCATCAACCGTGGGTACCAAGTGGTGACCATGTGGGAATGTACCTGGAACACACTCAAACAAACCAACCAGGACATCAAAGACTTTCTAGCCCGTCAACACCTCCAAGCTCCCCTGGAACCACGCGACGCTTTTTACGGGGTCGGACCAATGCCGTACGTCTCTACGCGCACGTCGACGAGGAGAAAGAGGAAGAAATCCGATACGACGATTACACGTCCTTGTATCCTTGGGTCAACAAGTACGGCACCTATCCACTCGGTCATCCCACGTTCCTCTACGAACCCGACACCACCGATCTCTCGCCTTATTTCGGTTTGGCCAAATGTACCGTCCTTCCACCCCAACGTCTCTACCATCCCGTGTTGCCTTACCGCAGTCACGACAAACTCACGTTTCCCTTGTGTCGTACCTGCGTCGAAGAGAACATTTCCAAACCTCTTTTGGAAAAGACACATGCCTGTCATCACACGGACGAAGAACGTGTCCTCGTCGGTACTTGGTGCACCCCCGAACTCGCCATGGCTGTACAGAAAGGTTACGTCATTCAACACGTCCACGAAGTATGGCATTTCGATCAGCAACGTACGGGACTTTTCCAATCCTATGTGGACACGTGGCTCCAAATCAAAGAAGAAGCCAGCGGTTGGCCCGAAGGCTGCACCACGCCTGCTCAGAAACAAGCCCACATCGATGCGTACTATGCTCGGGAAGGCATTCGTCTTGATCCCGCCAAAATCGAAAAGAACCCTGGACTCCGAGCCCTGGCCAAGATGATGCTCAACTCCATGTGGGGCAAGTTCGGGCAACGGATCAACAAGACTCAGGTCCGAGAATTCACCGAACCTCAACCGTTCATCCAATTTCTCGACAGCGATCAACACGATGTCCGTTACGTCAGTTCCTTGACCGAAGACCGGGTCGAAGTCCATTACAAACTCCAAACACACGATGTCTTGCCTTCACCCAACCTCAACATCTTCATTGCCGCCTTCACCACCTGTCATGCCGACTCCGTCTGTATCAAGCCCTCGATCATCTCGGTGAACGTGTCCTCTACTTCGACACCGACTCGGTCATCTACCTCCATCGTCCTGACGACCCTCCTTTGGATCCGCCACGAGGTGCCTACCTGGGAGACTTCAAAAGCGAACTCGATGCCGACGATCACATTGTCGAGTTCTGTTCGGGTGGTCCCAAGAACTACGGTTACAAGACCAAGAACGGATACGTTGAATGCAAGGTCCGCGGTTTCTCCCTCAACGTCGAAGGGATGACTCAATTGAATTACGAGGTCTTGCGTCAAAACACTCTGGATGAATTACATCGTCCTCTAGACCGACCGCGTACCACTCGTGTCACGCAATCTCACACCATTCAAAGAAATGCCAAGACCTACACCTTAGAAAACCCAACCTTCTCACAAAGACTACCGACTCGTCTACTCCAAACGGGTCCTGGATCCCAACACAGCTCAGACCTACCCTTACGGTTACGAACGGTTCACCGACGAGGATCTGGATCTGGCTCAAGTGTTAGCGGACCTATTTGCTTAAGGGACGAGTCGACACCAGGTCTCCTCACACGTTCCCGCTTGTACATTAAGTTTGTTGTTCATTAAACCGTTATGATTCGAGAAAACAAAACTGGTCTCCTTCATGTTCCGCATTCCAAACATACTTTCTTCATGTTCCGCATTCCAAACATACTTTCCAACTTGTCCTTCGATTATGACGTCAAATGGACTTTGACCCCACCGTCTTAACCAATCCTGTTCACGTGTGCACGTGATAATGGCGGACCTAAAAATATCCACCAATCAGAAGCCGATGCATCTCATTAAAATTGGCTCTCGACCAATCAGAACGCTCCATTTCAAAGTGGCTCGTATTCCCCTATAGTACTACTTCCTTGAGTAGCGAAAAGCGAGACTCTTTCTTTCGTTTTATTCCAAATAAATATATTTTCAGCTTGCATTTGCTAACTTTATTATTGCCTTTTTTGTCCAACTAGTTGTGTGATACTAAAACAATTAGACCCTTTGCCCTCAAGGGCCACTGGTCATAGTCCGTTCAGCTTCGCCTCATAGGCTATTGCCCAGTAGCCCTTGCGGGCAAAGGGTCTAATTGTTAATATGCATAATGCCATGTTTACAATCTGCGATGGTAGGCACATTCGATTATAATAGAGTACCTTTAAGACATTTCTCATTTTTCTTTTCCCACCAAACATCAAGATCTCTAAAAATTATTCGAGATCTGTTCAATACTAATGATATAAAGATCAGCAGAAATTCTATCTATTGGGAAATCTCGTCTTCGTGGTGACGCCACTCGAAGCGGCCAGCCTTGAATGAGACACGAAAGGCATTTTGATCTCATTGACCAAAAGATGGAAGCTAGGAAATGATTAACTGTACAAGTAATTGTCAGTCATTCAGGCTACGTGGCTTTCTATCCATTACAAACTTGTTACACAGTTCACATCAAACAAAGTATTTCATGAGCTACCACTCTCGCTTGCGTGACGGAAGCTGATGCAGCTTAGTTTATATTTACATTTTGACTCGCCAAATTGACACAGGCTTGAACTCAACCCGGCCTACGTCTATCCTATGGTCATTGAAGCATTACCAGTAATTTAAGGTTATCTAACGAATTCAGAGAAATGACTATTTCTGTATTTCAAGCTCAACTGCTGAATAACCTGTCACTTAATATTTTGAACAGAAATGTTTGAAATCATAAAAAATGGACAACAATTTTGAGTTTACAAGACCTGTTTCGATCGATCACTGATCATCTTCAGTTGCAAGTGTTCGTTACAGTGCAAATTAATGGCAGGAAATTACAACAACGACAACACCAAAAACTACAGAAAACCAACACTAGAACATAAATGTAGCTAAAAAGATAGAGTTAGCTCCACATCCTTTAGCTGCCTATTTAGACTGGGATTTTGCCAGCGGATATGAGCAGCCTCTTTGAGCAACAACTGGAAACGATGACAAGTAGGTGCCATATCTAAAATGGAGAAGCAGCTCTCAGAACAGAGTCTTCCACATTCTTCAGAGTGTTGCAAATGTTGGAAAATGTGAGAAGTCCTGTCCTTTCTTAGATGCTCACGAATGTGCATTGAAATGTATTGGAATGTTTCCCCAACGTAACAGGCATTACATCCTGCACAAGTGAATTTATACATGACACGCGAACGCAGATCGAAAGGCACGGGATCCTTCAAACTGCCTTCAAACTTGCCACGCAGAAAGGTAATGATCTACTTTTGCCAAAAAGGCAAAATGGGGGGGGGGGGCTCTTTTTTGAAATCATGAGGTGCACTTTTAAAAGATTGTGTTATTTTAAGATGATCTTAGCTTACACATTGTACAACTGTCAGCAATAAAAAGCTACATTAGTGAAATTTAGATCAGGTAAACGTACTCAATTCAACATAACTAATATAACTAAATTAACCTTTGCTGCTGATGTCTTTTTCTGAGGTGAAATCGACCTTGAAAAACGATACATATTAGTCTAAGAAAGAAAACTTCGGTCATATGAGAGCATAAAAGGCGAAATATTTGTAACTTCTTAGGCATAGATTTTTTTGTTTTTTGTTAAAATGGAGAAAATCAGAAAAGGAAGTGATCTACGAAAATAAAAATAGGGGTCACCGAGCATTCAAGAGAGTAAAATCGCTGCGAAGTTCTCAAAGTGATGGTATATTTACACTGTCACGTCCTTGCGTGACATTTCCGAGAAGACTTGGTTCCATAGGTATCTCATGATGCCACACGCTTTTACATTCCATTCTTGTGGAAAATGTTTGCACCTTTAGCACCGTGTTTACCTTCGTGGTCTGCGATGCATGACCTGTGCGTGACATGCACGAAAAAATGTGCAGTAGCAATGGGCGCAAATGTCCTTAAGTCGGAATGTTTAAGTTGTGATTTCAACATTAAAGACTATAGTACTGTTCTAATTTTATATTGGTGGCATGTACCCATCAACTAGAAATGACACCAATAAAGTATCATCAACACAAATATGAAAGTGGTGATGAGGATAACCTGGAAACCTTTTCAGACCAAGCAAGCCCCTCTCATCTAAACAATCCAAACTTACAAATGCATCAATGAGCGATAACGAAGCAACCCCGGGAACACAGCCTACACAACTTCAAGTACCGCAAGCACGAGTACCAATGCAAATGTCCCTCGCAGCGACCTACCGCCATTTGCCCCGTTCTATCCACTCAGTGACCAAGCAAGTGTAGGTCTTCGCTGGCGAAAATGGATGAGACGTTTCGAAACCTTGTTAATCAGCGTGCGCAAGTTCGATCCTACAGTCCGCAGGGGACTTCTCCTCACGTATGTCGGAAAGGCCACTAACGACATCTTTGACACGCTATCCGACACAGGCACCGACTATGCTACAGCCATTGTCCGCCTTAACGCTCATTTTGACCCAGTCTGAAACAAAGACATGGATATTTACGATTTTCAGCAGATAAAACAAGAACCAGGAGAATCACTGCAAAGCTTTTACCACCGCCTAAAGAGAAAGCAATTCTTTGCCAATTCCCCAGGCAAGATGCGGAGATCAAACCACAAATCATCCATCATACCTCAGATTTCCAAATTTGCCGAAAAGCTCTTCGCTAATCCATGGATCTGAATGTTCTCGTGGATTATGGGTATGCGCTGGAAAAATCAGACCTCCACTCCAAACGCATCGAAAATGGTTGTCAAAATAAAACAATAAATTACACCAATCGCCAACCAAACGGAAAGCCGCGCAGAAAAACATGTCAGCGCCAAAAACAACAGCGTAATCCGGACCAGCCCCAGATAAAGAAAGAAAATAAGCAACAAGCTCGAAAATGCATGTATTGCGGAGGACCATTTCCCCACGATGGATGAAGAGATTCATGCCCAGCATGAATGTTCCAAAACTGGTCACTTTGCCAAATGGTGCCTGTCAAAACCAAACCAACCTTCAAGACGACATAATGTTCGTGAAATCAGCCAAGTGGACAAACCTGTTTATCTCAGCAACACAGATGAGGAATTCGTTTATTCAATTAACACGCTAAACAAACAACCGGAAACAACCACGCAAACTCGCGAACATTCCCGTCTAAGTCATTCTCAATACAGGATCATAATAATAATAATATTTCTTTTATAACGCCTATCCAGACGTGATCTAAGCGCTTTACAAGTCATGAAAAATTAAAATTAACAATTAATCCATAAACGAAAAAGTTATACAAAAATTTCCTCGAATAAATAAGTTTTAAGTTGTGTTTTGAAAGTCTGGAGATTATCAGAGTTTATTATGTGTTCTGGTAGATCGTTCCAAAGTTGTGGCAAGGCGACAGCGAAAGCTCTAGATCCATAAGACTTCAAATTATAGTTGGTAGGATTAAGATGGAGCGATGTAGAGGAGTGGAAGGTTCTTGAAGGACGGTGAAGACTTATCACTTCTTGTATGTACGAGGGAGACAAATTATGCAAAGCCTTGAAAGTGAGAATTAAAATCTTAAACTTTATGCGTTCATTAATTGGTAACCAGTGCAAATCTTTCAAGATGGGAGTAATATGGTTGAATTTCGAGGAAAATGTTATTAAACGTGCAGCGGCGTTTTATACATACTGTAGTTTTTTAACTGCACATTTCGGAAGATTGTACAGAAGGGAGTTGCAGTGGTCAAATTTGGATGAGATAAAGGCATGCACAAGTGTTTTGGCAGTTTCCTTTGATACAAATTTTCTGATACATGATAGATTACGAAGGTAAATCACTTGCAATTGTATTTGGCTGCGAACAATTCCACCAATATCTCTATGGAAGACACTTCGAGCTAGAAACTGACCACCGCCCACTTGAACACATCTTCAAGCCAAAGATCAGTTTTCAAGACAAATCCACCCCCGCCAGAGTAGAAAGATGGGTTCTACGACTTCAAGAGTATGACTTCAAGGTAGTCTAAGTTGACCAGGAAAACACAACCTGGCTGACTCATTGTCACACTTACCCACCAAAGTTACCACAGAGTAACACGGAAGCATGTGCTGATAGATATGTTCACTATCTGGCCAAGCAGCTAACAACACGAGCCATGACAACTGAAGAAATCCAGCAAGCATCTGTGGAAGATGAAGAACTGATGCAGATAAGAGACAACCTTCAGAAAAACAAGCCTCACAAGCTCCCTTCACAGATTTAACTCTGTAAATAATTCCATTTCGCTTATTTATGACCAATAAATAACACTTGGTTCCGGTTCTCAATTTTATGGCTTATCGGAAATCATCTGAAATCTTATAAGATCAATTTTTGCTTCTCTATCTTCGCATTATTTTGTTTCTCTGGCAACAGAGCTTTTTCTTCGTATTATCCTCCCAATATCTTACCAAGAACATTTGTTTCATGTCATATATCTTGTTCCACATTTGTCTCCAATTCAAGTTTACACTGTGAAATAACATTCATATTCTTTGAGGCTCTTAAAGTACTTCCAATTTTATTGTTTATTTCGCTTTATTATATCTCAGGTTGGTTTTGGCATTAAAGTTTTATTTTCACACAGAGTTTGTTCTGTTTGCTAACTCCACTGTGAGGTTGAGATTTTACTTTGTCAATTCCTCTTCTTCATTTAACAGACTAGCCCAAATTTTTACTATGATTTTCCCCTAACTCACCATCCAGACACAATATTTTCCCCATTTACCACTTTATTAGAGATTTTGGCTTCAGTTAGTGGAGAGGAACCCCGTCTTGTAAGGGGATTCTTGCTTCAGCACCATAATCATGCCACAAAGGTTGCTACAGCTGTAGTCTACTGCTTTTTTTGTTTTTTTTTTCCTTACATAACTATCTCAATAGGTATCTACAGCAGGGATATCCACTTTTGTCCTCATCATTACTTATTTATTTGTTTCGTTTATTTCTAATTTCTTTGTTTCCTTATATATTTCTTTATTTATTATAATTATTACTCTTTTTAATGTTATATTTTGGAAATCTTAAAAGCTCATCTTGTAATTTTAACTAAAGGATTTTGTGACACTCTTAACGCAACTCATCTCTTTTGCAGCTTTTTGCAACTGGTTATGACTGGTCCTTTCACCGCACAATCTACTGGTCAGCAACGCGAGTTAAACTCAAAGCAATTGAAGAAACAAGCTAAAAAGAAACGATACAAACTACGAAAGAAACACCAAGCTAAAGCAGCAAGTTCATCAACTTCCATTATTCTCCCTTGTACTGTACAACTATGGAGATGGCAAACTACACACTCTTGCAACTTCACTCTAAATCAAAAGTGACAACTTTTCAAAGGGCATTACATTTGCAAAACAATAGAACGAAACACAGCAGATATTTACGAGCTTCAAGGTACCATTGATGATTTCAATCCAAATAACTACAATTTCCAAATCTAGAGTTTTTTTAGGAAAGCTTAGAAAACGTTTTACCAAATCTTTCAAAGCATCCATCAACACAGAACTACTCATCTCAACCTCTTGTGACACATAGCAACAACCCTACATTTAGCTGCTTCCCAAAGTACACAAACTTCACCATCCAGCATCACCAGACAGGCCTTGCTCAACTCACAGGCCGTCCAATCATTACCAGCGACGTTTCAATTACCCATCACTTTTCTCTATACCGAGTGATACATTTCGCCTTCCATGCAAAATTCATCCATTTTATACCCAGACTTCCTTCCCTCGCCTTATTTCCAGCCTCTCGTTCCCACTCCCCTCCATTTCGAGTTCTCGTTCCCAGCTCACATCAATTCATTTTAAATTTTTCTGTCGCAACTGGGGCTGACATGTACAGGGGACCTAAAAAATTTTTTTAGCCTCAGACATCTCTTCAGTGGTGAAGGAAATTTGAAGGATTTTCGAGCACCGAGTTTCGTGAGTATCTAATAAAATTTTACATTTCACAAAATTTATTGATTGCATGTCAAACTTTTCCGATCTTGTGTCCCTTTTTGCATTTTTCGTTGCAACTTCGACTCTTATAGTAACTTACGTCGCGACAGTCTGTCTAGTGCTTTTGTCTTTTCCTCACGCTGGACTAGAAACCTCCTTGCTTGGTTGCGCTCCGCCCCTGACGATTCGCAACTTTTATCGAGCCTAGGTGTCAGAGCTATTCTTTTTTCTCCGAATATTTTGTTTACCCGATTTTGGCATTTTGAGATAAAATTAATATCAGTAGAAAGGTATGTTAGGAAACCAAGTTCCTCTGATTCTGGAGGCTACTGAAACCATATACAAGCCACTCCTTATTACTTTATATTGGTCGGAGACTGGTAGGAGTATTGTGGTTGTGCGGGGGCCTAGGCCGAGCAATTGTAGTATTGCGTTTACTTGCAATAAAGGTAAGTTGCTTGCCACACAAGCTGTAGGAGAATAAAGAACTACGTTTTGAAGAGGTGAAAAGCAAGGATAAAGGGCCCATGTTTGCCTTGCTATGGAAAACACGGACTGTGCTTCGCTCCAAAGAGCGAGATCGTTCTTGTGCTGTTTTGTTTTTTGTTTTTGTGCTTTTTAATAATTATGACTTTCCTTGCATGCAAAGTTGGTGACCAAAATTTATGATCTGGCGACCAAATTTTCCCCATTAGTCGCCAGCTGGCACCTCAGCAAAAAAGTTAATTTCAAGCCCTGTGAAACAACCTCTGGAACACCAAACACAGGTAATCCAGTCAATGCAGACACCCCACCTGCAACTGCAATGCCAGTTCCAGAGAATCCACCTCCTGATCCACCCAACATTCCAGTGCGAACATCAGGACGAGACAGAAGACCCCCAAACTATTTGGAAGACTATATCCGAAAATAACGAACTGTGACACCAATAAATAGAATCGAAAACGATTAAGAGTGAATTGCGACTAGTAGACATCTTCATATATCAATAGTTTATTTGCATGTTATAGGCATGATATATCTTTATAATACTCACATTCTAAGAACTGTGTTTATCACATAACCCGAAGAACTGCACTACAGAAAGGGAGGAATGTCATATTGAACTGTTATCACGTTATCAGTGGACAATGATCGCTTAGTCCGAACGTAGAGTATGATGATTGATTCAATTAAGTCGGAATGTTTAAGTTGTGATTTTGACATTTAAGATTATAGTTCTAATTTTATATTGATTAGCATGTACCCACCAACTAGGAACGAGACCAATAAAGTATCATCAACACAAATACAAAACGTTTCTAAGGATGTAATGGTTAAGTAATTTGAGAGAATTTGGCATTATTTTGGTCAGTTTCCAAGTTTTGTAAGCCAGTAACCCTAAACATGACATCATCATGCCACGCCCATGGTCACGTGACCAGTAAAAGAAAACTCTAAATTTGTCTCTGCGCTACGAAATTTGGGTATTTAATCGATGGTTTGATAATTTGTATTTGTTTTTGCATCCAGCCAAGCATGGTTTTCTTTTTATTTTGAAAAATGTTCTTTTTAAAGACATAAACGATACTGAAATACCCATAACTTTTTCAAAAACGATGATTTGAAAAAACCAATGCTTAGCTATATTCTGTATTTGGGGGTGAAACGTGCCATGTAAAAAAAAATTATTTCAATTTAAAGACTGCCAGAA
>NC_090891.1:51345103-51352603 GCF_036669925.1 Montipora capricornis
AATTTTCTTTGCACATTTTTGTTATTTATTTAGTCCAAACTTCATCTTCCAAGTGCTCATGAAAGGTGTTAAGAACCCATATGATAAAATGCTTATTGACTGAGTTTAGTTCGGGCCGGACAAGAAAGTATTTGGCCCTCGGTCATGGCGCTCGGTCTGTACGTCACGACCTCGGGCCAAATATTTTCCCGTCCAGCCCTCCCACTCAGTCAATAAGTACATATTCCTCAAAAGGTATCAAGCAACATAAACGGATCATTCCATATCCCAAAGGCTACAAGAAAACAGTGCAGGGGCAAACTCTCAGGACTAATTACATGAAACAGCCAGCATTTTGAGAAAAGTATTTGATTTCTAATTACCAGGAGAGTCACTCCAGGAAACCCTTGGTCATTTGCTATGACTCCCTTCCTTGGAATGTACAGTACCGCTCAAAAGTAAGTAACCAGTCTCGTCTCGTTTCTCGCGAGACGTATCTTGTCTCTAGAGACAAGAGTCTCGCCTCAAGAGACAAGACACTAGTCTCTAGAGACGAGACTCTCGTCTCGCGAGAATCACTGATACGGCAAGATTGGCATAAATTTTTATAGAAGTCCGATGGTTCAAATGACAAAACGACGCTCATGGCGAGCGTGAAACTTAACATGAATCAAAATTACAATACTGTTATAACCAAGAAATATATCATGCCAACTGGCAACATTTCAGTGCGGTGGCATTGTAAACAGATCTCTGTGAAATTCTCCAGGAACTTTGCTTTCCGAAACACTGTATGAAATTGAACGAATTCGGATGGTTTGTGCCGAATTACAGCTGTTTTGTCCGCAGTTCGTTACTCCCACATTTAAGTTGATCTACCGACACGTTTTAATGTAAATACATGTAACTGCAAGCAAGTAGAAAGTACATATACAATAAGACTTAACTGCTACGGTAAATGAAAACAAATTCGAGTTTTATGACTTCACTTTTGAGAATGTCATCCACAAAACTTAATTCATTCAACAGTGAGATTATTTTCACTGTCACGCAACAACAACAACAAAAAAAAGAAAAGTTCGAAACCGTTCACTGAGAAAGGCAAAAAACTTGAACTGTTGTATGAAACAAATTTATTTTCCATTTCCACCTCTCCAATTCTCAGGTCTGTGTGGTACACCTTATCTAAGTTATTTGTCGAAGCGTTTCATGCAACTTAAAGTAATACAGTTTTGTGAAAGATACACCGCGGTCGACGAACATTTGTCATGAAAGCGCTTATTTTTCGCTCATGAATTAAACGATGTGTATGAACAAATCTCCTAAAGTCACGGCTACACAAGCGATTTTTTGCTTACGCCAGTGATGCGATTGATGAAATGCGCAAATGCGCGATGAAAGTCTGAAAGGGCCACGCGAAAGCAGAAAAAAAAAAGACTCGTCATCCAACGTGAAGGAACTGCCTCGGGAGAATGAATCCCCAAAGAAAAAAGAAAAAGAAAACGGCTCTTTTAGGAGCCACCAAATGTAATAAAAGTCATGACCAATAGTAATAAAAGTTTTTTTTCATTAACCGCACTGATGCGATCATGATGAGCAATAACAACCCACAACCGCGTTCTCTTCGCCTGATAAACTCGCTTGAATTTGAAAGACAAGTTTTTATGGCATTTTGATGGATTTAAGCTTTAAGTACTGCTGCAGGAAATTGATCAATTGATTAACAGTGTTTACATGCGGTTGTGCAAGTTCATCAAAACATTTATTCTCAAAATCAACTTTGTACAGTGTATTTAGATTTCACAGGCAGATTCGAGGCCTAAATGTCGACTCGCAAAGGCAATAATACACCACCGCCAACCACATGCTGCCGCGCAAGTTTATTGCAACATTTCTCCTAGACATCATCTCCGAATGAAAGTACAGTAAATGTAGATTTCATGGGCCAATTCAAGGGTTAAAAATGTGCACACGCAAAGACGATAACAAACCACCGGCAACCGCATGCTGCCGCGCAAGTTTATCGAAACATTTCTTCTCTAAATCAACTTCAAATCAAAGCACAGTGTATACAGATTTCACCGGTAGATGTCTGCACGCAAAGACAATAATAATACACCAATGCCAACCGCATCTGGACCTAAAACTTTATTGTCAAGTGTTACGTTTGGAGCGCGAGTGTCTTCGTAAACAGGTTAATCTTCGGAATGTTTTTGTTTATTCAAGACACTTACAGTTTTTTGAACCGTCTCGTGAGACGAGACTCTCGTCTGGCGAGAGGGTGGTAACTTACTTTTGAGCGGTACTGTATGTCTGCACAGAACAGCCAGAGCTCAGACTTAAATTGACAGTAGTAATAATAATAATAATAATAATAATATGATGTGTTAAAAAACGTTGTATCTGACCTGATTTTTAAAATTTGTTCTATATAGAAAGTCTTTACCTTCCCTTCTGTTTCCAAAACCTTGACAAAACCCCAGGGAAAACAATGATTTTATTTAAATCAACCTTACACTCAGAATGCATATTGTTTTACTCTGGAGAAGGCTGCAGTTGCAACAAAAAATTCAGTTCAACACAATTTTTTATCTTTACACAACCAAGTTTTTAAAATCAGATCAGATACAACGTTAACACATTGTATTATCATGATGACTAATAATGCCTTTCACACTAATAACTAACAACTGATTGTGGGCAAGCAAAGTCAAAACAAACTAAGGCACATAATTCAACTTTGAAAGAGAGAAAAAGTCCATTTACTATCTGCTGGTCCCTGTGAGCACACATTCCTGACGGTAGCTTTCCTGGCGAGTTGCTGGGCACCACTGTTAGGCTTAAATACTGCGGCACTCCACTAGCCTTAACCCATGGACCCCTGGGATTTTACTTTGTATAACACCAGAAGATTTTAGAACATCTACATTGCACATGCTTTTGATAATCATAAGAGACATCTCTAAATAATTTATGGTCAAGTAACTTGACTCTGAAGATGACTTCTGCTCAGGTTGTCAAAATGTCAGTCAATGTCATCCTAAACAGTCCTTCTCAGGAATGCACTCACCCGGATGATGATCGTACATGTACACATGACTCCCGGGTTCAAGGAATTTACAATTATTATTCTTGTGCATTTTTTTATCAAAAAGAACTATGATTATTGGAATTGATTTTGTGCTGATAATTTGAAATATGAATGTCAGACAGGTGTCTTTTCTTGAATCATAACCCCACTAATGCCATTAAAAAAAATGAGTAAGGAAAAAGTTAGCACGATCTGAAATATAATGCCCACTGAAGTGAAAATCACTAAATTTCATGATGTATTTGCATCAAAACCTTACAAATTTGGTGGCTTTTATGCCCAAAAAATTAACCAACATAGAACTTTGGTACAGTTGATTTTTTAGACTACATTTTTATGTGCAAAGTGTCACTTTATAATATTCCTTTCTGGAAAGACATACAAACTGCCACTTTCAGCTTTTGAGTATCATCAAAATAATAAAAAAGTTGCAGTTGATAACAACCACAATTTTATTATTTATACACTTGGTTAATCTTGCAAAGTTCTATATATTTCTTTATCTCTTCTACTATGACGAAAAAAAGCAATTTTCATTTTGCTTTGGATTTCAAAACTATGTTAATTAAACAGTAAGTGACCCAAGTTTTAAGCCTTGATTTCAAAAAGATACCTGTTTATTTTAACTGGAATTAAATTATTACTATTTAATGGTCTGCCATTACTAACTTTAAACTCTTGAGAGAACTGGAACGAGGACAAAATGACGTCAAAGACTCAATAGTTTAAGAATGCAATGTGTGCACATACGTGGCTGAATTAATATGTAGCATGGGACTTTTGGGCTTTCATATGTTTATACTTTTGTGTTGCATACATAGTAAGCTGAGTTAACAAGCTGAAATTTTAAGCTACAGCTGTAGTGGGTCAATGATGTCACTTATCCCTAGATACAATCCTCCGAGGTCCAATCGGTCAGTTTTGAAAGTGAGTAATTGTGGACCATAAATTCCAACACTTACACTCAAAGTGAACAGCCTTTGGATACAAAATTTTGCCAGTCAAGTGTTAAGCAATCACACTTTCAAAATCTGAAGGAAAAGAAGGAACTGGTTTCTTGATCATAGTAACACTTAAATGAGAACATGTTTGATAGACAGTCAATACTTGCTTTAAAATTTCAGATTGAGCAAAAGACACGTTTCACCACACATGCAATGTATTATTTCATTATTGTATTACCCAGTAATTAAAAGAAGTTATACCCTGGGTGCCAGAGGATTTACTTTTCAAGGGTACAAGAGAGTACAATGACTGAGGACTGCAAAAAAAATAACTCTAGCGGCACGAGCCCGGAGCCTCAGTTCCATGTGCAAAGTCGGTTCAGATATCTTGTCAAACCAACTTTGGCCTGCCAAGCTGACAGTAATTCTCGCACAACGCAATGAAGTGCATAACCAAACATTCCTGGAGATTGTGGTTACATTGAAGGCTGTTTTCATACTATTGGTGCAATTTTAACAATATTGTATCGACTTTAGGTTGCGAAAAGTTTGATTCACTTGAGGAGAATTTGTTTTCCAAAGAGAAAAAACTTTATTGGCAGGCATGCTTTAAAACAGGATTTCAGCAACAAAGAGATCATTGCCCAAAGTATTTAAAGTGCTGTACAGAACACTTTGAAATGCAAAAATATATCCCAGTGGCTGAGATTTCGTGGCACACCGAGCAACCGTCACGCTGTTTGCTCCTCACTGATTGGATGATGCAAAACAATCACCTAATCAGTGTGGAGCAAACAGCATGACGGTTGCTTGGTGTCCCACGAAATCTCAGCCGCGGTTAGCGCTTGGATTTTGAATGGATCTTCGATTGAATGGCACAAGAAGAAGCGTCAACCTTTCAGTTTATCTGGTGTTCGATTTGAAAGCCGATTCTAATTTCTGGGTGAAAATCGGCTTGGCACTGGAGTGGTCGAAAATGAGCTTTCCACCCTTGTCTCCTTCTTATAACGTGTGGCAACAGTCAACGGAAAACCCACCAAATCGCTCAAATTCCCCATTTTCAGCCGCAGAAATGACAATACACAACAACTGAGGTAGGTACGTTTATTTTGAGCTTTAACATAGTCATTTCTCGGTGTAAGTTTACGATATTACGACTCTTCAATATTTCCCATACATTTCTTTATATTTCGAACATACAAACAGACACACTGTTTGTGTGGGCCCCCTGTGCTGTAAATAAGAACACAAATTCCATTGCTCGAAAATTGACTTTCGAAAGATAGTTGTCGCTCTTTAATGTCTGTACTTCAACGAACACTAAATGCAAAACTCACCTTGTTGAAATTACGATGGACAAACAACTGCCTTCGTATTGAACAGCTCAAATTTCCCTTGCCTTCGGCATTCATGCGCCTAGGGAAGAAAAAAACTCTGGACAACAAAAATATGCTCACAATTCAGCGCAAAAATTTCCTTTCTAACTCAGCTTCAACAGAAAGCATTCGCGCACCTGGTCATTTAAACAGACAGCCGCTTAAGGACGTTCGCGCCAAAATCTTCCTACGGTGAGATTTTCTTCATTTCTCGCATAGAGTTAGGTCATAAAGTACTTACTCCAAAAATATAAAAAAATTTGGGGGTCACCGACTTCGTTTCGGAGAAAATGGCAGTGGAAAAATGCCTTAATTTCGATAAATCTGCCATAATAACGAAAGGTAGCCTCATCTGCTCATCCATCGAAAATCCTAAAAATAAACTGTTAGAGTGAAGGTTTCCGTGCATAGATTTTTAGGGGTGGGATTTTAAGATAATTTCATGCCGCTAGGGATGTCGTAAACAGTAGAGTTCATCCTGGACGAGCGTTTTCGTAACCTCTATCCGTTGCAACCACTACCGGAATTCGATGGCACGAGGAAAGAAAATTAAAAAAAAAGATAACTTCTTACGGTGAGATTTTTTTCATTTTATCATATTTTGTAGATAGTAAGTAGAGTAAGTGATTCATGATTAAAAAAATAGCGGTCACCGATGATCCAAGGGAGTAAAATCGATGTGATTTTACGAAGCTCTTGGAAAACTTCGTTTGTCACGTTTTTGCGTGACCTGTCGGGGAAGGACTGGAACCCAAGAGAGGATCGATCGTTGAAGGGATGAAAGGTTTTTACCCCAAAACAAAGCTTTCTCGAGCATAGCAACGAAGTTTTAAGCAGTCGTCATCTTCATTTGGTTAGTGTTTTGTATAATATTTCCCCATTGCCGTCATGCTCGTCTTCTGGAGTGTGGTTTTTGTGAAATTTAATCGCTGGTTTTTTCCACGCAGATCCGCACTATTCAAGCCGACGAGGACGAAAATACTGCTCTATTTTCACGAAAGTAAAGGATAAGAACTTCAAAAACATACATTCATTTTGAACTTAAGTTCATAGGGTAATAAAAACATTAAAAAAAGGAACAGCCCCGTTAAATTACGCAACGGTTCGTACTCAAGTTTTCCAAACTTTCAGCCACTACTCGATCAGCAGCTACCTTTTAAAGAGCTTTTTCATCCTCCCGCTCACTTCTCTTTAACGTTTCATGATGATTCGGAAATAAATGTGCCATTCTTTTGCCGGCCTGGAATTTTTTCGTCGGCGTTTTTGTCGCCATGTTATTTTAACTAATGCTTGAACAATTTATGAAAGTCAAGTAGACTAGCGCACGACTGATAAAAACAACGCGAACATCAGTCGTGCAGTAGTCTACTTGACTTCCCTAAATATTTTTAATCAATTTTGACAGATCACGATCTTCTCTTATCCAACGCTGTGCAAGACTTATCGTCCACGGTTTCTGCAAAGGTTTTCAAACCTCAACTTCACTAATGCTCGAAGTAATGCGTGACATATTACAGTCGCGTTACCTGCGCAGTTACGTTGCGCACAAACAATTAGCGCGAACGTCCTTAAATAAAGTCACTTAAATGATGCCTAGCACGTGGGGACTCGCGGAGAATTTCAAAACAAATACTTTGATCTTACGAGCATTTTGGCACATCCTCACCAGTAAAAATGTTTCTTCTGCACTTACCTAAAGCATTTCTTTGGGACTACTACCACTGAAAATCAATTTTGACGACATTTTGTGCCATCACATGTAATTCCAACGAAGATGCTCACCGTAAGCTCATCGTACTTCGCGCCTCAATCATCACGACGTGCAATTAGTACCCAGGGTCCCGCTTCTCGAAAGTCCCCATAACTTGAATGCGCATCCGCTTGTTTGATAAACTATTGTAGTATTTTAACATGTTTTCAAGACTGTAAAAAAATACTGATTGTGAAGTTTTGTTCTTAAGTTACAGAGGGAATTGTGGCACCCGGCCCGGCTCGGAAAGTTTCGGGACGTTCGAGAAACGGGCCCAAGGTCACAACGCGTAAAGATCCCGTGTGGTTAATATTATTCTTTACAGGGTTTTTTGGATTGGAATCATCGAAAGCCAAAATA
>NC_090891.1:51357603-51372603 GCF_036669925.1 Montipora capricornis
TATATCAGGTCTACTCTGCTCTTGGCCTTCGTACGGTATCAAAGGGTAAAATCGTTTATATTCCTTGACGAAAATGAAAAACGTATGCCAATGAATTCTGTCGCCCGATGTGAGGGAATACGGATTCCGGAATCCAGCAAATTTGAGGCTTTGGAATCCCGAATCCATTTCGGTGGAACCAGTGAGTTTGGAATCCGGAATCCATGACTATTCGCGATCCGAAATTCATGAGCTGGAATCTTGAATCCGGGGGCCACCTGGGTTCCTTTACATAGAGTGAATTCTGCGTCATGTGCAAAATACCCCGATTTCATTCGTTGTAATAAACTCCATTTTCGCCTCTACTTCAAAAAAGACACAGACCAACGCTCGCTACCATGAGTTGTCTACCATTTTCCAAAAGTCTCACCCTACTTTCTTATGAACTTTTTTTCAAAAGATTGGGCTTGAAATCATTGTGTTTTTCCTCTCCTCGATCACCTTCCTAAGATGGAAACTGTATGGTGCCTAACACTCGCTTGATTTACTAGAAAATAAGCCTGCACTGCAGGCTAATCGCTGTCAAATATTTGTCATGTTCCGGATTTTACTAACGCTCCGATTAAGTATCAGTCAATACAACCCAGATTAAACAGCAAAGACCCGCAAAAGCTGAAAGCGGTCGGGATGAAGGTTTCACACATGGCTCAACAACAAAGGGCTCTTCATATGCGAAATCTCTCAAGGTTGGCAATTCAGCCAAAGCTTCCTTTACCTTGTCGTCAACGCGTGGCTCTAACATCACAGAATGTCGTCCCAAATATTTTACTTCTCCTGTCCTAGTACACATTGTCGTGGATCATGCCGAAATACATCGAGGCACATGACATTTCACTGTTTATGATGTTTGTTTACTTTTGAACCACCTATCACAAGTAGCCGCCTTTACAAAAGTACTACAAATCTGACACATAACCTTAAAGTTTTCCTGATGATAAAAGTCTTCTCTTTTTGAGTATCAAATTATTTATTTTCACGATTATGACCACGACATAAAAGTGTTTCAGCTTCTGACGTCACCTCCCAGAATTTTGGAAGGTTCGATGTGATTGGCTTAGGATAGGAAAGGAATGTGGTGCTCTGTTAGGCAGGCGTTTGTGGGGAGGAGGTGAAATATCGACTACGTGGGAGGCTACAGTCCACTCTGTCTAAACAAGAAAATTGGTCCCATGTATGGAGCCATGGGGCGTGAATGTAGAGTTTTGACATGTGCACCAAATCGAAATCTTCCGGAAGAGCAAGAAACGTTTCACAAGAAATCGTGGTTGCGTCAAGACTTATTTTGGACAAAGTAGGGTAACAAAATTACTCGTTCATTCCCGTTCACTCCTCCAAATAAAAGCGGCTATCTCCAAAAGGAGGAACGAGGAACGAGGAACGAGGAACGAGGGAACGGGGAATCTCTGAAAGGCAGAATTTCTAAAAGGGGGAATCTTTAAAATCCGGATTGGAATCTCTAACAGCCAGCATTTCAGTGAGGATAACTGAAGCAGAACGAGTGCATTTGCAGTTCTTGTTATATATTTTGTGCGTTTTGCTTTTCCCGCTAGCTTGTATTATGCTTATGTTGTGACTGTTTCGCCAGCACCAAGTGTACGTCATCACAAACACACGAAAACATCACAAAGATAACATTTTATTCTAAACCATAAAGCTTTCCATTTTTCATGTATCGTACTTCACTTCCTTTGCCATTCATAACCTGATAACTTGGCTAAAAATTAAAGACGGTCTACAAATAAAAGAGCCAATGCAACTTTATCTTAAATGGGGAATATAAGGTTTTTGCGGCGTCCAGACGTTCAGACCGTCGTTAATACTGAACGAGACAAACGTCTGGAGGCCTGCAAAAACCTATCTAGAGATCAGTTTTAAAATGCAAAGGCTAAAATTGGCATTGTTTGTATCACAATTGATCTCTCCGCCCTAATGGACTTGTCTAATAGCCGTTTCTGGTTACAAAAAAAGTCTTGTTTTGCAAAAGAAAAAAAGTCAATGAAAAATTCCCTTTATCTTTGATGTTATAACCCTGCTTCCTGAGGTCTGGTTTCTCCGCTCTGATATAGATCGACAAGGCTTTGGCATAAACCGGAAACCACCCAAATGTTAAATATACTTTCATTGTGTCTGGATGACAATATAGGGTTAGCGTCCGCTTTGTTATGTTAAAAAAGACAAATTCTCTCAAAGTAGTCCCAAATAGCGTGAAATGCTGCGAGAACGTGTTAAGATAAGACTTGTCATCCCCCTTTCGTCCCCCTTTTTCATCTCAATGGCTTCAGGTCAACATGAACAACAATTTCAAGTTGTCGCTGGCGTTTGCCAGCAAAAGAAAAAAGCTGGACGCGCTTGATGGCCTGCCAAAATTTAGCTGGAACGAAATTAAGAGCCAGGAAGTAATCGGTCAAGGCTCATTTGGCGCGGTATTTGTTAACTGGTATCAGGCAACAGCAAAGCCGGCCGAAACAGTGCTTGTAAAAAAGCTACTCAGTACAGCCAGCGACTTCACAGAAATGTTCGAAAAGGAGGCCTCAATTTTGAACGGGTTGGAGCACGAGAACATTGTCTCATTTAAGGCTGTCTGTACGGAACCCGTGGCGATGATGATAGAGTATGCATATTTTGATCTTGAGATTTTTGGTGGTGTTGGAAAGGTGAGCTCGTTAAATGACTTTGTTAGTTGTCTTGACCAGAACGACTGTCACGGGATTGGAGCAAACCTCATGACAAAAATTTCTGTTCACAACCTTAGCGGTTTGAAATATCTTCATGAAAAGGACATTGCTCACCGGGATTTAAAACCAGCAAATGTTCTCGTGAGCAACCACCATTATCGCGAGGAAAAGGATAGACATAAGCTTACACTGGGACAGAGAGCCAGTCATTTGTACACTTACCGATTTTGGTGAAAGCCGCTCAAAATTAATCCAGACCATAACAATGTACCAGTCGAGAACTAGAATGTTGACAGAGGAACAGTTCCCTATATGGCACCAGAGATCCTTCTTGGGGATAATGTTCTTCTCAAGGGAGCTTCATTGGAAGACCTTAAACACACTAATATGTGGGCGTAAGGCATGCTTCTTTTTATCGTTATCAACACTTGTCTCCATTACACTTACGCAATTGACGTGAAGCAGGAAGGCGAAGGCGACGTCAAGGAGAAAATTCAAGGTTTACTCAGAACTGGCAAGAAAGCGGAAGGTTCTGCCAAATACCAACAAAAGTGTCAGACAGAATGATTAAATGTTTGGAACGCATATGAGGCCTGCACCCACTTCACCTCTTCTAAGCGACCTGACCCACTCGAGGCTCTAAACATTTTAAGGGAAGATGTGCAAGGTTGTGCTGACCTCTACCTAAATGCTAAGAAAGGGTAAGTAGAAATACAAGCGCTTCTAATAATATATTAAGAACCTTCCACCCCTATTTGACCTGGAGGAGAATACACCGGAAAGGGGTGAAAAAGAAAGGGGGGGAGGGGGGGGGTGGGTGAAAGCTCCTGTAACGTCACCATATTTGACAGTTTAATCCAGTACGCTTTTCTTATATGTTCTATCTTGCTTAAACATGGTAATGCTTCAAAAAGTTAACGCCGCACGTCCATGTTACTTTTTTGTATACTTTTCAGGAACACTCATTTGGAAGTTGAAATTATTAATGATCATGACAATGACGGAGGCACATCGGCCAGTCAGCAGGGAAAGAGCAACTCCCTTCATGGTGGGTATTAAGTCTATTCTAAGGGCTTCGTTTCTTTATTATAACCAAAACCTTGCACAAATAAATAGCCCGCTAACCACAAACTAACGTCTGATAAACAATTCGAATTTGTAGACCAACAACAAGCTCCAGGCAAGGAAAGAAAGGATGACGTAAAAAGCGTTGACGACTTTCGGCCTGATCATGCAGAGCATTCTTCTCAAAGTCTTGTAAAAGGTAGCAAGAGCATTAAATTCACTCCCGAGAATGACATGGAAATGAAGCAGAACATTAACAAGGAAAATTCTCCGACCTCATGTAGAGACAAGCGCAATGAGGGTAGCCTTGCGTTTAGACGGCGAGTAGTCTATAATTTTGGCGATAGCGATTGTACACACGCATGCGCGGATTTTTTTGTAGAGCGAGTAGAGCACTCCCCTCGTGCTGAAAAATTTCGCGAGTGTGTGTGTATCTCGTGCGCCCCACGATCGCCATCCCCGAAATTATAGACTAACCCGAACACTAACTCATATGACCAGCGAGACACAACTCCCAGTAACCGCAACTTTTTGAGTTTTTAGACCTAATGGGGGTAATTCAGAGCTAAAAAATGGCAACGACCGTTCTGAGAAATGGCAACGACAGTTTCAAATGGTACCATGCAGGAAATCGTAATTTGCCTTTCGTTGTCTTTGTGAGTAATAAACGAGTACACTAGTACTCTTGAACTTACAAATGACAAATTAAAACTAATTAAAACTCCCAAAACGCTATTTTCTTATTTCACATGTCGTCACTTCACGGCTTGTACAGTCAGTTACAGAAATATTACAACGCAAGCTAGACTGGGAGTAGGGTTCTTTTTAGGGTGAGGGCTAAGAACCCGAGTTCGAGTCTTGAAATTTTCGGACTCTTTTTTTCCTCCAGTTTTTGTTTTATAAATGATATTTTTCTTTTTGTCTTAATTTTTGTTAACATTTTTTCTTAGTTTGTTTCTTTTAATTTTTTTTTGCAGTGATGTGTGTACTCGACCGTTATAAATGGCATCGACCGTTTCAAATGGCAACGACCGTTTACGAAAGGGAAATTTGCGTAGGCGACTCTATCCGATTACGAACTGGACAAGCGTTTGATTGTCTTTTTCACTAACGCACGTTTTTATCCCGACGCGTGCATGTAGTTTTTGGAACCACATACTTACTTGCTTTCGGTTTAGACCACATAATCACACTCCGAAAACAATCTAACAGGGTGGGAGGAGGGGTCAAGCAACAAGGCCTGGCGTGCGTTTCTCGAAACTACTGAAACTTTTCGGGTGCCTTTTGGGTGACATAATTTCCTTCGTATCTTAAAAACGAAGACGTTTCCAGGCATGAAATTTTGTAAAACATTTGCCCTTCCCTATCTTGAAAACACAGCAAAACACCAGCCTTTTAGAATAATTGGATCGCTGTTCCCGAAAAGGTTCCGGGACTTTCGAGAAATGGGCCCCTGGGGCCTGTTTCTCGAAAGTCTCGAAAACTTTTCGGGCCCGAAAAGCCATTTGTGAAAGTTCCAGCCGCTTGATTTGGAAAGCCGATCTTTTAACATGTTTTCAAGGCAACAAAAAGAAAAGTGACTGTTAAGTTTGACGACTTAAATCTCTCCGTTCTTGAGATACAAAGGGAATTGACACCCGAAAGTGGCCCGTAAAGTTTCGGGACTTTCGAGAAACAGGCCCTTGGGCCGGAAGAGATCTTCTCACCACTTGCAAAGCGGTCCACTCACGTTTTGTTCAGCGGAACGTAAAACAAAATATACATTCGTTCTGTCTCGGCGGAATATTATTTTCATCCTCTGTGACCAATCTTTTTTTCTGTGTTCTCCTCAAACCCCTCAAAAATGCATGTGTAGGGTGGCAAGGATCTTGATGATCGCTTTGCAAGCTGCGAGAACATCGCTTTTTATTAGAGGGAATGCATGGGACACCCCTGCAATGTAAGATGGAAGAAAAATCATGCTTTCCTCCCAGAACTCCAGTGGGTAATATCGTCTCTTCAGTTCTTTGTTTGTTTGTTTTGTTTTGTTTTCACACACATCAGTGGTTCTTCTATTTGATCTGTATATCGAAAAGCTAGTTTCAATTTCTCTTTGTTCACCAATTATTTAGAAACAGTTGTTTTGTAATGTCGAACCCTGGTCAAACGTTTGCAGCTTATTTGCAAATTTTATATGCGCAAACTATTTTTCGTGTCACAGCTGGATTTTCAATTCCAACTTTTCTAACACAAATCACCGACAGAAACTGAGACAATTATTAAGTTTATCAACCCGACGTTTTTCAATGGATTAATGGACTAAAGGACAATAAAACGTAAGAATTATAAATATGCTGACTAAAACTCGGCCTTCATAGCTCCGCAAGTTACAAAATACGAATATCCCTTCGAACACAAAACTAACAGTCCAAAACAACACTCATTTGCAGACCAGCTAGCACAAGCTTCAAAGAAAGAAAGAAAGAAAGAGTGACTAAAGAGCCTTTTGAGTTTTTATCTTGATCAGCTACAAGAGGTTTTAAAAGTATATCTGTTTGCATGTTTTCAGCTCGGTACCGTGTTTCGTTTCGAAAATAGAGCAGTTCGAATTTCAGAGGTTTTCACAGTGAGTGACAAGTTGACAGCTTTCCAAACACATGCCAGTTGCATAAAAGTGTTTTTGTGGGCTAAACAGCCAATATACTAGGAGACATACTATACAAATGCTTGGTAGCTCATTATACAGCAGAAAGTGTTAAAGACAGCCAAACTAAATTCCCGATGTTTCTACAGGTTTCCGGCCGCCATGTTGGTGTACTTCAGCAGTACACCAACATGGCGCCTCCATACTAAACTACAAATTTGACTAATATATTTTGCCAAATAACTCAAGTACGGAATATCGCACAGCCCTGAGACTTGGACACGTTGTTTACTTATTGCTCTTCTATAACATTTCCATTTCTTGACTCAATTTCTTGAATGGTAAGCGATTTATGTTTTTACTTGAGTGACGTGCAACCCAAGAATACGCAGTGCCTCAGCAAGGATGTGTTTTCCAATGACTGACTCAACTTAACAAACAAACTTTTACCCTCAGACGTATTCACAAGGGTTAGAGAGAATGAATCACTTCCCAGGGGGCCAAGAGATATATACAACGCAAGATACACGGCCAAAAAAATGGAGAGCCAAGCAACTGAACTCCAAGAAGACCTCAAGAAACAGAATAACGATTCCCTGTGCCTGGACAGCATGTGGACTCTCCTGGAACGGGCAAAGCGAGAGGAAGAAATCTCCCGACAAACTATCTTCATTCGAGAATATGCGATACACCCAGATTTGTTCGTTGTCTTGGTGAATGATCGTCAACTCTAAGGGCTTGGCCAATTTTGTACCAATCCAAAAGAATTCTGTGTATTCGGAGTTGACCCAATTTCAACATTTTCGACCGCAATGTCAGTCTCACAGTCACCACGTACAGAAACCTGAAGCTTGCAAATAAGCAAACTGGGAAACCACCTGTGTTCATTGGTCCTTTACTGATGCATCAACGTAAGGACTGGAAAACGTACTCCAAGTTTGCCCACCTTATTACATCTGAAAGTCCGGTTCTAGAGGGAATCTTGGCATGTGGAACAGACGGAGAAAAAGCATTTATCGACGGCTTCAGGAGATATTTTTGCTTAATCCACTTTAAAGACAACATCAAGAGAGTGCTTGGAGATAGAGGATTCCAGTCGGGCGAGGAACAACAATTCCTTGAGGAAATCTTTGGCAGGCTGGAGGGAACTGTGAAGTTCTTTAGATTGGTAGATTCTGATTCTGAAGACGAATTCGATGCAAGACTGGAGAGCTTGAAAAATAGCTGGATGGAAAGAGACGACACCAGGTTGCAGCGGATACATAACATTCTATGAATGGTTTAAGAATGAAAAGGTCGGTAATAGGAGGATCTTATTTAAGCTAAAAAAGTTCATAAAAGGGGGTAATGAATAACCTCGATATGCCAATAAGCATACACGCAACTAATTAAAACGTAAACGTTACCCTGTTCGAAAAAGGAGTCTATGCTCAAAGGTGTTCGTATCGAGGCTAGGCTGGGCGATCCTCCCGTTGTCAAAGTAAAAACATAACAAGAGGTTCTAAGTAGCCTATACTCATGCACAGCCAGGTTATTTGTACTTTTGTTGACAGTTTAATAATAATAATAATAATAATAATAATAATAATAACTTTATTGTACATCACAAAAAAAGTGTATAGGTGTTACAAGAATCTATTTGAGAGAAGTTGCTCTTTATCGTGTGAGTTCATTGACCTATACTTTTCATCTTTATTTGAAAGAGTGTGTTTTTTCAATGGGTCCATAGACCTGTACTTTTCAAAACAATTTGAAGGAAGTTCTTATTTTTTCTCTGGCTCCATTGGGCTGTAAATTTCTCTCCTCTTTCTTTCAGTTTGCTGCAATTTCTGAAGTAGATTTATGCTTTCTTATTATTTGTTTCCTTTCTATATTTGATAATTCACATAAACATCTAAGAAATGCAATACTTTGAATGATAGAACAAAAGAGATCAATAACAGAATCTAAATTTGAAAATACTTTTGTTACATTTTTTGATTCAGAACCATTGTATACAAAAACGTGGTAACTCATCTTTTGCTTTGCACACCACTGGAAAACACAACTAATGCAGTAGCTAGAAATTCACATCAAAAAGCCTGTGCTGCTTTCCTTATTATCCAAAATGGCAGTTTTAAGATGTTGTTTACTGGGAACCACATTACGAGATAAATTTCCCTGACATCTTGCTCGAAAAATAACTTTTACATGGCCAGCGGCCTACGTCTAATTTCTTTAGAAAATCAGAAATAAAAACAAATTTTGCTGGAGTAACATTTCTGATAAATTGCTCTTCCATTTTCAATGATACTATCAACTGTTTGAGAGGTGCAATAGTTACAACACTTTTGAGGTGGAAAAACAAATAGAATAAAATGACACAGCAGAACATTCTTTACAAGAACAAAGATAAACATCATTTAAGTGCTCCTAGGGTCTAACATTTTGGTTATGAACATATAATGAATGAACAATGCCGTAAGGCCGTGAAGGCCGTAAGTTAGATAACTCATTGGGTTAATTACGTTACCTTCGTTAAATAAAGAATGTTGTATTGTAACAATGCTTCCATTTTAATAATGTTAACACATTTTAATCTCATAAGCACATGTAACAGATGTTTGTGCACATATATTCTGAAAATGTTGTACCAAATTCATTAATGAATCTATTTCAATTGAACTACATGTTGCAAATGGGTCCCATACCTAATAAATCTCTGCCATGAGAGTAAAAAAATTTATACCTCCCATTAGGCAGACAGTATATTGCTACTGTGTACAGTTCAAGTGTTACAATATATGCATGATAATTATCCATGAGCAAAGAATCAAAGGTAGCTAACATTGATATAACATAAAGAAAGTCTGAAATTATAGGATGTGCACTATTTAGCAAACCACTATAACTACCACTGTATGTCAACTGATAATTAATGTAGCTTAAGTTATAACCATAACAGGCAAATCTGTCAAAAATAGGAGTCCCTGTTTGCATGATTGTGACAAAGCTGAATACCAATTATTCCCATGTTTATAATTTGAACCAAGTCAGCTGAAGAGGTTATTGGATTCCTGAAATTTTAAACGAGTGCCCACAGAGACATTGCCACACGTTGTGTGCCGGCATTTGCCGTACCAAATACTTCAACATTACCCTGACTGTATGGTGCGGCAATAGTTTTAGGTGGATCAACAATTCCTGGACCTGGGTTGTTTGTACGTCATTTGCGAGTGGAATTAACTCAGGAATGTAAAAGCGATACAAATAGATCTTTGTAAAGCCACAGATGATAATTTGTTACATTTCATAAATGTGAACCAAACTTTTCAATACTGGCAAATAAATTGCCTCTAAGTAAAACAAAAGTAGGACAGAAAACCAGAATTTCCCCTTGAAGCATCCTCTAATTCCTTTGCCACCAAATAAACAGAATGCATATCAACGACTAGTCGCATGCCCATACTGACAATAAGAGTAGTTCTAAGAACAGTTCAGATTGCTAAAAGTCGGATCAGTTTTTCTCAGGTATTCTCAGTTTCGCTCAAAGCTACTCTAAGGTTCTCAAAGATCACTTGGAGCTAAGATGACCGGCATGTTGATGGAGATCAGTTTGAATGACCTTTATATCGATCCCCGCTCTCGGGCAAAGTGTTTATTTGTAAAGCAAATTAGAAAAAAATATATATAATTTTGTCTTTAATGTCAACAACTTACCTTTGGCTCCACAATCGAAAGAGATTTATTCTAACAGCTCCATCCGTACGACCGGGCCGTGCGACCGCGACCACAATCACAAAGTTTGAACGGTCAAGATGCATGCGATGATTCGGGCGTGACCATGCACATCCAACAGAAAATGACACATCTTAAGGGCTAGACTTTCAAAAGTCCTTCGTGTCGTGTAGATTCGCATTCGAAAAATCACGCTTCGCTCGCCAAAACATTTTCTCCGGGGTTCCTGTGAGGTGGAATACTGCGCATGAGTAATTAGAAAACACTTCTATTAACGAAAATTAACATCGCTGAAGCTCACACGTTTGTAAAAATACTATGCGATAACGCACGTACACACCAACACTGCTACTTCTTCTGCTCTTACTAGCTTGACATCATTAAGGAGTCTATGCTCAAAGGCGTTCGTATCAAGGCTGGGCTGGGCGATCCTCCCGTTGAATACCTAAGCAATGATCCAGAAGCAGCGAATTTCATGACCAAACATTGATTACATTTTGATCCCAAGAAGCTGCATCACAAGAAATAAAAAACATCGTACAGACTCAGCACCGCAATGAGGATCGGGCGGTATTTGATAGGGGTCCGTATAAAGATGATGACCGGAATGGATGGCAAGAAGGATTTTATACGTGAGGAAACTGCTAACCACTCAGAAACACTGTCTACTTCCACCCATTACCCTCACCGCGCGAGAGAGTGGGACTACTACCATCCCCATAGGCAGCAAGTCTTGTGTCTACTCCTGGTAGTGTTGATCCAAAGTCTGGTGACGTAACGAGCTTTTGACAGATACTCGAAAATGAGGCTCGGCCATATTAGTGTTCTACGTGAGTCGTACGTTGTAAGGAAAGATACGGAAATTTTCATGGTGAGCTCACTTTTGCTGCATTTAAAATTAGTTTTAGCGAGATAATCTCTTGTAAAATAATATACAGTACCTGATGCTCTAAAAGACGTAGAATCTAGTTTGCGTTTTAGATTGCTTGAAACCTCAATACTACAGGAAAAATTAAAGTTGGAATTAGAATGACTTATCAGCCCGTGAAACTTGGAGAATATACTGAGAGCCTTGTCAAGGAACGATACAGAGAAAAGATTTCTCCAGTGTTTGGCACTAACACTCGCTCGATTGCTCGGGACAAGCGCAATATGTCCGTGGGCAAGTAAGGGCCTCTTTATACCAGCCTGGGTTTCTTTTTACCCCGGGTTGAATCACCGTGGCGGGTAACCCTTTTGCAGTCAAATGTTTATAAGCGTTTACATGAAAACAGTAGTCAAACCGGGTCAGTCCCCCTTGCCGGGTAACCCTTCTCAAGACTCGGGTTGACCCAGCTAGAAGGGTTGAAATTTCTTCAATTTCTTCATGTAAACACTGGCGTGTCTGACCCGGGATTGTTTGAACATCACTTTTTTGCGGTTCAGCGTTCTCGCCCATGCGCAGCCCGTACCAAAATGGCAGAGGCGAATGGGCATGAAGTGGAAAAAAGAACAAGTTGGCAATGGAATCACTCAATTACTAGACAACTTATTGCGAAATTAAAAGAATTTTAAAACGAGATGGACTATCAAAATATAGACTTTAACAAGGACGTCGTTATATGTACTCGAAGTAACGAGAGCGAATGGCTGAACGGTTTCTTGACAGTTTTGGTCCTGTTCAATTTGTCAGCCACAAATTGATGATTCTGATGATTGCATGCTTCGTCCGCCACTTTCCTCACTGGCAAGTGGTTACCAGCCCTTTCAACCCAGCGAAAAGGGAACTGACCCGGGTCAGCCAAGAATGACCCAACCCTCACCCTCACCCTCGACGCTGAACTGACCCGGGTCGGTGTCCAACCCGGGTTTGTGTAAAGAGGCCCTAAAACAACTGTAAGACTTGCCCTATCAGGCAATCAGAATTTGTGCTCAACTTATATTTTACCGCACGATTTGATTTCGACATTGCTTTGTATTTTCTGTATCTTTCTTTTGAGGAACAAGGATGGCACAGTCAGTTAGTGTGCGGCCTTGGTGCAAGAAGTCCTGAGTTCGATTCCCGGATCTCGCATCCTTGTTTCGACCTCTTTCCTTTCCGTGTAGCTAAGTTGAGCGCACCAGGCTGGCTTTAAATGCATTGCTTGCAAGACCAGGTGCACATTCAGTGTTCTCCCCAGGTATTTCAGGCCAGGCGGGCCGCCTGGCTTGATTCGTTGAAAAATCGTTGCCGCCTGGCTTAAAACAAGTGACCTTGCGTAGTTTATAATCTAAAACTGGGATCCTGTCCATAATTAAAAAAAGAAAAACACTCAATAAAGATACTGAAGCATTGTCTAGTGTTTTCTCATTGTGTTTTCTCGCAATTGATAAGGTTTCAGCTCATTTACCCTTCCATGAAAGGTGATGAAACTTGTCATCCGCTCGTTTCGTTGAACGGCAGCCGTCTTTCAGTTTGCCGTTAATTCAAGGGCACTTTACGGATATTACATGGAATACTAAACTCAATTCCCACGTGCGTGGAAGGTTGTCAAAAAATGGCGCTTCGACAAACTCGGGATCCTCTGAAATGAAACGAAAAGCTAGTCAAAGTAAATTAAGTTCTTTTTTCACCCTGGAAAAGAGATATAAGAGTGTAAGTAATTTGGATGAAGAAGTCCAGCCTCGGGAAACAACACAAGGTCCGTCAACATCCACAGATTCCAAACACCGAAAATCAGGGTTTGATCCAACGTGGCTGAAGGACTTCCCTTGGCTTCTTAAGACTAACGAAGATGATAATACTAAATAGTGGTAGTGGTATGTTGTGCAAGTTGTGCAGAAAACACAATCAAAGGGCCCAAAGAGTAAGGCAAGGATGTGCTGTTTGGGTCGATGTTCCATGTTTTTAAGTTTTATGTTTTCCTAGACAGCATGACAATTCGCTTTTGCTATTTTTGTAAGTCTTAATTTTGTATGGTAGATTAAGCTTCCGACAGAATGCCCCCTGGCCTTCCCAAAATCCTGGGGAGAACACTGACATTCTAGAACGTTTGAGCAGTCTCTCAATGGCAATGCGTTTGAAACTGTCACTTTGAACAAGCACTTGAATGATGATGGAGAGCTGACCAATCAGAAGAACAGGGTTGTTAATGCCATAAGTCAGTATTTGGCCAAAAGGTTTGACAATTTTGAGAGTGATCCTGGCCTTACTGCAGCAAAGATTCTGGAAATTGGGCATTGGCCTAATGATCATGAGCAACTGTCTGTCTTTGGTGAAGAAATCAATGCTCTTTCTGACCACTTTAAGCAGCTGCTTGAAAGAAAAGAGGAGGCACTGTCAGAATTGCTAGACTTAAAAGTCCTTGTGAAGAACAACTATGGAAACCTCAGAAAGCAAGCAGTATGGCAACTAATGTTAATAGTTTCACAGAAAGATTCTGTAACGTTTTAATGTTGACTGAAATTTTGCTTGTTCTTCCCATGTCGACTGCCTGTTGTGAAAGGGGTTTCAGCTGTATGAACAGAATCAAGACACAGTACAGGTCACGATTAGACACAGTTGCACTTGACTCTCTGCTACGTATTGGTGGTGAAGGGGTTGCTTCAACTGAATTTGAACCTCAAAGGGCAATTGCCCTTTGGTGGAACACTGGTGAATGGGCTAGAAGACCTGATTTTGTCAGAAATTGACAGTCCTGAACACTGCAAATTTACAGTTAGTCCAAAAAGTTGTTCATTTCTTTCTTCATCATATTCAGTGCACAGTAATCCTGATGATCACTTAGTTAAAATTGGATTTCGCTGATAGTTACCTAGTTGTTCCTTTTTTTCTTGAAATTTTGTCGATTACGTTTGATCTGGTTGCAAAGCATTTCCTACGTTACCATTTAAGTGACTAGTGAACACCAATATCAGATAACAGTTTGTTATAGCTTTTAATGATATTCTCCTTTGTGGACAATTTTTTTTTACAAGCCTCTTTTGAGTTTTAATGGGCAACAGGTCTTTAGAAAGTGGGCAAATTAGTAAGAAAGTTAGTGTCGAACACTGTTTCTCCTAATGCAATTGATTCATTTATAGTTCCCGACAAGAACTTTGATCCAGAATGTTTACCACTGGTAGAATCAGTCGATTTAGTATCGTATTTGGGGCTTGAAACAAGTCACTATTTGCAAAAACAGTTTAAAGCCTTTTGCAGCCTTCGAGTCTACAATCACATGGTTTCAGGCTTCAATGAAAATGTTGTTGCCGTAAAGTTTGTTGTGATAGGAAATTCGCCATTTACAAAAACTTAACAATCCGTTGGTTTCTTTGTGGATAATACAGAACGTAAAGGAGCGATACAAAGCGCACATTGCCGCGGCTGCATGGCTTGGCAAGGTGTATGCAGTGCCATATCGCTAGTGTCCTATTTTATCTTGAGACCTTCAACAGAGTGTGCGGTGGTAAACTGGCGTGCACTGAGTTAAAATTCGCATGGATTATGCCATTTTATGTCAAAAACGTGCCATATTCTGAAGTAGAAAATATTGATTTAACATCAGCCAGGAAATGTATAAGCAAAAACGTGATGTTTCCATTGATAATTTGGATTTTTCAAAAGGGGAAACCCTAGCCATTGCAACGCAAGGTAACCCTGAAATCGCACCTCAATCACCTGGCGAATTGAGTGATATTCACGCTAAGGTGAACTGGCTCCTGCAATACCAAACCAGTGCTGTTAAGTGTAATTCCTCCGTATTGTCAGTCATTTGTATCACAAAGCAGGAACAATAAAACCATCACAGACCTCTTTGATAAGAAATATTTGGACATGAATCATAACATGTTGCTTCATGTCTGTACTGGTGTTAAAATCGAACTTACTGACCATGAAATTAGAATTATAGAGGAAGATACAAGAAACCAAGCCAAAAAAAG
>NC_090891.1:51380103-51390103 GCF_036669925.1 Montipora capricornis
AGCCATTGTTTCTTGATTCCCTTTTATTTTTTTAGTCTTTCTGGGTTTAGTATTTTCCTACTAACCACATATCTTCTCAAGGGCCTATTTACCTAAGACATCTACCATGGCATTATAGTGATTTACGATACCAAAACAATATTGTGTACTATTTTACACTACTGGAAGACAAAATGCACCTCAGTTAACAATATGGAATAAAGCACTGTGTTACTGCACTACCACACGTACGCAATGCGTGCCTATTTTTGAAAAATGTAGTCTAAATTTTTGGGGAGCCATGTTACCGCTGCACCTGCAGCCCAGCTTTGTTCCCTTTGTTGCGCTGTTTTTGGTGCATGCAAAGGGTGTAGGTCCTTGTGAGAACACGAGGTCACCATGTTAAAAGATGCAGTTTTTACATAGTTTCAAATGGCCGGTTCTTTGACATTGTTTTTAATGTTTTGCTTTATTGCAGATTGATTTTGCTGTAACAAAGTTCTGCGAGTCATTAACCAAACCTTGTGAAATGGCAAGATACGGTCTAACCACCCGCAACATTGGGAAATCACAATAAATTAAAAACTAATTAGCCTGACAGCAGAAAGGCACATACACACCAAATTCACATGTATCAAAGACGTTGAAATTTTTGCATTACTTTTTTTAGGGACTGTTTTTTCACTTTTGCCTTGGCTGTGTGAGGTCTTGTGTGACCGTGTACTTTGATTTTGCATAAAAGACATAATATGACATCATCAGAAATAAAGTCACATGCGCTATGACGTCATCTATCATCTCATCTCTATCAATTCTCAATTTTTGGAGACTTTTGGGGTTGACAGCCCTGAATATGCAAACAAAATAAAATCCAAAGATCAAGTAAGCTTATCTGTCTGGTTTACAAGGCCAGGAAGTTAACTAGTGTGTGTCATGTATGTCTACATAACGTTTGCCTTGACTATTTCCCTCATTCTTTTAAGAGGTTGCACTGGTGTTACTCAGACATTGGTATGATATTGGTATGTATCACGCCAACGTGTGGCTGCATAAATTTTAGCTTGAAACTTTTAACTTTAGTGCTAAATAGCGCTTTTACTTTGATTATTTCTCTCCACAGATCGTCACTTAAAGTAAAATGTCTTAACGAAATGAGGGCCACTTCTGAGACAGTATTCCAACAGTTGTAGGTAAAAATTCAGCTAAAGAAGCTAAGATCCATTGTGCTCTGTGAAGCGTATTGACCCGAGTATTGTCTGGTGTCCTGTTTTGTTAATGACTTCATGGTCATGGTCATGGTCGGTTGAGAACTTTCTTATCCTGAATGACTCTAAGACTGAGATCTTGCATGTATTTTCTAATTTCTCACGTAATCTTCCTAGCACACCTGAGGTCAAAGTTGGTAATTCAACGATATTTCCACAAGGTCAAGTGAAGGATTTGGGTGTTTTCTTCGATAAACACTTGAACCTCAAATCTCACATCAGCAATATTTGTAGCAGCGCTTCGTTTGCTCTTCGCAACATTGGAAAGTTCAGAAAACACCTGGATCTAGCAACTACTGAACGTCTTGTTCACGCGTTTGTTAGTTCTCGTCTTGATAACTGTAACAGCTTGATGTTTGGTCGACCTTTATATCAGATTGAGCGTCTTCAACGTATACAAAACACAGCAGCGAGGGTAGTGACACTTTCCAGTATAAAAGAACATATTACACCAACATTAAACGATCTTCACTGGCTTACCATACATAATCATATCAAGTTTAAGATACTACTTCTTACGTATAAAGTTTTGAACGGATTCGCACCAACATATCTCAGTGAATTGATTCAGCCATACAAGAATCAACGGAACTTGAGTTCCAATAACCAATATCTTCTTAGGGTGCCCAAATCAAGAACAACAACTTTTGGTGACAGAGCATTCTCTGTATGTGCTCCAAAGTTATGGAACAATTTATCAAGTGACGTTAAATCTTCACCATCGATAGACATTTTTAAGAAAAAATTAAACACATATCTTTTTAGTAACTAACTTTTTTGATTTCATGAGTTTTTCAGTATATTATTTTTCTATTATTTATTAATACATGTAAATATAATTGTTTTATTTATTTTATTTATCATTTTTATATATTGTAAAAGCATTGAGATTTTTAAATGCGTTCAAGAATTAAATTATTATTATTATTATTATTCATGGCAAGTATTCTCAAGCGCTAACATTCGAGAAAAACATCGTCTATGCTGACCTGAACTGTGATATGTTGAAACCGCGTTCCCCGGAAGCTGCAGCTTTACAAGACCTGTGTAATAGCGTGAACCTGTCGCAGATCAAGGAACCAACTTGCGTGACTGTAACTTCGTCCACCCTTATTAACGTGATTATGACATCCAGTATCAACCTTGGATTATGATCCACAGTAAGGTTTAAAAGGCTCATTTACCCTATTACTCTCACTTAGCTCAAAAATCCATCAGTATCATTCCAACTTGCCTTGAACACAACTTATTCTGAAAAATGTCTCAGAAAATTCTCAAATGTGTAATCTGCGGTGGTGACCACTCAATATTCCTTTGCAAAAAGAGGTGTTGTGTATGCCACAAACAGGCCAAAAGCAACGTAGGGCACCAGAGCGACCAGAGCGACCAGAGCCATCAGCATCACAGTCCTCTCGGACCACAGACAACTGACAGTTGGCTGACAGTTTTTTGGGGGAGCTCTCCTTCAAAATTTGTGAAGTCTGAGGGGAACTCTCTTGGCTTAATCTTTGAAATCAAAACAATACAGAACGCTAACTAAAATTCTTGAAACTCTCTGCATGAGTAAGTACCAGATGGTGCGAACAAAGTTGTTTTTGGTGGTGACCAGCTGACCTGTGAGAGAGCAACTGGTGTCCAGAGGCTAAGGCAAATGGGAAGAACACAATCTGCGAGTCTGGATTGCTTTCTACCAACAGCACCAAGCTGGCATGCCAAAATGCGCTTTATGGCAGTATGTAGATGGCAATATAAAATGACTACTCCTGAATACAAAAGTTAATTTGATGGACTCTAACTTCCTTTTTTTTCTCTACACTAACACTCATGATATCTAACTCGAAGATAAATCAGATTTTATTGTGTTCTTTTCTTTCGCCAATTCATTATTTTTGTCTTAACATTTCCCCCTTTTGCCATAATTTGACAGGTGACATTTAAATTCCCCTGGAACAAAAAGAGTGCAAATGATATGGGCAATCTGTATGAGTGGCGATATGTCACGTCCCGAACAAATATAACTGGAGATGCAAAACATGAAATGAACTGGGAAATGGCATGTTAAGTCAATATTTGCTTATTGAACTGAAAACTGAGACGATTGTCAGTATTAATTTTACAAAATGAACAACAACAGTTATAATCATATTACCATATTGACAATAATAATTTTCGTGGTGATGGAACTTTAGTTATACTTTAAATGTTTAAAACTCTTACACAATATATTAAAATTGCTGATCAAAATGATAAAAACTTGTTTTGTATCTTCACACTGCATCATTTTGTCAGTCAATTCAAGTCTTGATAGGTTGTTGTCATCATTTGTTGTTCAATTGAGTGACGATTTATAACAATTTTCATGTTACAGAGGTAGACATGTCTATTGTAGTTCAATAGAGAAATCAATGTTCCTTTGAGATCACAATTTCTCTTTCTACACGAAGCAACTGTGCAAGCTTGCTAAATCCAAATATTCCACATATTTTATGTAGCATATAAACATTTTTTCCAGGCTAGAAATTTAATTGCTGATGCGACTGATGCATGCTGTATAGCTCCTGCAATGAAGTACTTTGGATTGCGAAGCCAAGATGATGAGCATTCAGAGAATGTACCCTCCCCAAAATGCAGAGGCAAAAGCAAAAAAGAAATTGGGCATACTAAAGTGTTATGGCCATTAGGCTTTTACACAAGACAATTTTTAGCAACTTTTGGATTCGAGCAACTGTGAGGCAACTTCTTTTAATTGGAGACAATATATCCCTCTTGAGTAACAAAAAGCCTTTTTTGCATTATCTGAAAAAAAATGTCAATGTTTAATTCGATAGTCAGGCTTTTCCTGCTAGCTGTGTGGTGATCACAGATTATTATATATATAGCTTTTGGCTTACCTGTGTGATGATTCTGTAGCCATATACGGTCAGCAGTATCCATGCGTACACGTTTTCAAAATAGCTTCTAATGTTCAAGCGAAACATATTCCAGCTCGGAAGACTTTGCTAGTGAAGACTAAGTATCGACACGATCAACGTAGCAAAAGCATGTGGAGCAGATATTAAGGAGCCTGAAACGGCTGCGATTGCAAGAAATAGGAAAATCCAAAGAAACGAGGCAGGAGGAAAGAAAAATCCTTGCGGACTAAAGGATCCTAAAGTGAATGCTTTTCAACGAGTCTGGGAAAACAAGAATGAGTTTCTTAGCGTCAGAAGTAACAACATGCTGAGATGCGATGCATGCAGTGAAACTCTTAGTGAAAAGAAAAGCACTGCTCGCAAGCACATTGGCTCAGCAAAACACAATGACGCCAGAAAGCTATACAGAACAGCAAGAAGAGGGACCAATCTCTTTTGACATTCCTTCGAAGAAATGACGAGAAAGAAAACCCAAAAGGGGAGACATTGCTCGAAGACATGAGATTATTTAGATTTGATTTAGTTGAAAGTTTGTTATCAGCAGGAATTCCTGTGTCGAAAATTGATCATCTTCGTTTGTTTTCAGAAAAGTATGGACACCAATTGACTGCACATGGCCATTTGTCGCAAATGATACCATCAGTCATCAAGAAAGAGAAGACAACTCTAAGAACAGAACTTTTACAGGTAGACGCCTTCTCAGTCATTTTTGACGGGAGTACAAGGCTAGGATAAGCTCTTCCAATTGTTGTACGCTTTGTTGATAGCTAGTGGAACGTTCAGCAGCGCCTAATAAGACTTCAAGTCTTGGCTAAGAACTTAAAAGCCAATGAACTTGCTCAGTGCCTGATCCAATCCTTGGCTGTTGAATACTTAATTCGCCCTGGTCGACTCCTTGCAGCCATGACAGATGGAGCTTAAGTTAATCATGCTGCTTTGGAGCAGGTTAAGTTCTATTTTCCTCAGCTGCTAGATATTACGTAATATATCAAACATGAGAAGGAGTGCTTCATCGGATATTCAAACACTGAGAAGCGAGTTGAAAAGCGAGGCCGAAGGCCAAGTTTTTTAACAGATTTTGAGGTGGTTGGATATCCGATAAGACACTCTTTCGAGTGTTTGATATTGCTTCTCAAAGGAATCAGTATTTTAAGAGATATTTGGGATCAAAGTTGGCTAAATTTTATGCTAATTAAGACCACAGAACTTCCTTCACGGTAGTGATTTCTTTTGTTTTTGGCTTATGAATTATTGATGAGTTTGAAAAATGTTTTTCACACACCATTGACACTGTTGGGAAACATTTTGAATTCTGCGTTTTACAAGTTCTCTCACAGTGCTGGAGTACGCCTTGCTTGGAAGGCTAGAACAGGGACTGATATGAAGACATTTAGCGCAACAAGATGGTGGAGCAAGTGAGAAGTCATGAAGCAAGTACTACTCATTTGGAGATGTGGAACACTTTTTAAGGGAGAACAACCATCTTGTTCCTGCTACAAGGCGACAACTCCTGGATATCTTCAATGATCCATCTGATGTTACAGACCTGGAGTTAGAGCTAGCAGCACTTGCTGATGGAGGATCACATTTTGTTACAGCCACCTACTATCTAGAATGGGATGGGCCGCTTATGTTCACTTGCTATGAGCGCCTAGCTACTGTGGCACACTCGGTGACAGTAGATGCATATTCTAACCTTGAGGGAGTGGCTCGCCAACAGGCCAATGGAAACCTGCCTCTGTACAATCAGCTTGTGACCAGAACAAAAGCATAACACCTGGGCTTCATTTTTTTCAATGAAAGTTCAGTTAATAATTCCATGGCCTTGTTCGTGCACTTAAAAGTGCAAGATTATGCTGCCCAGTTCAGGTCCAACAGCTCCGCCCAAATGATGCATCTGTGGAAGAACTCCAAAACTTCAGTTTTCTCGATGTTGACACAACTATTGCTGGTCTTGTTAATGAGCATCCTAATTACTTAGCAGTTGCTGATGGCACAGATATTGATGAGGAAGAGGAGCAAGTACAGTGGTGGGCCAGGCATGAACGCAATATCCCTAATTGGTCAGCTGTCGCCCACAAGTTGCTTCTAGTGCAGCCAAGTTCTGCTTCGGCTGAAAGAGTTTTCAGCCTTGTGAAGCATTTTTTCACTCATCAGCAGGAGAATGCACTTGAGGAAACTGTAGAAGCATCTGTTATGCTGCGTTACAATGGCAACCAGAGGAGAAAGATCCAGTGAGTCATCATAGTGGACACAAATATGAATACAATAGTCACTGAATTTGTAGATAATTTCAAGTTGTTTGTTTGTTTCAAGATGTTTAGTTGATAATGAAAACAGACATTATTCGTCGGAGGCAGTGTGGCCCAGTAGTTAGGGCGCTTGCCTTGAGATCCAGAGATCCCGGGTTCAAGACCCGCTCTGACCACTCGTTGAATTTGATCCTGGTAGTCCCTGGTTCAACTTCCCAGCCGCACTTGTAAATAGCCAACTGGTTTGCCTCCAGCCAGTAGGGATTCTTAACAGTTGTTGTTGTTCTGTTCTGTCGTTTCGTTGTGTTTCATTGGCCCTGAAAAGCCCCTATGGGGAGCGGTCAATTAAGTATGTATTGTATGTATTGTATTGTATGAAAGTTATATTTTTTAGGATGATTGAATGATAATGAAAACAGGTATGACTTATCTAAAGTCAAATAAATAGTCGATAATGAAGACAGACATTATGCATTTTCATTTGGCCTGGATAGTACTCCATTAACAGATCTACAATAGGATATAAGTGGAGGGATTGAAATATTAGCAGATGTTACAAATAATTAGTGTATATTGGCTTAAATCTGCAAGAATTTACTTAAACTAGTTGTAAAAACTGATTTTTTGACTTGAGAAATGAGCAACTTTTGAGCAACGTTTTCTTAAAATGAGCAACTTTTAGGCAACTTCTGAAGATTTTTGAAGCACCTTTTGACAGAAATCCGAGCAACTTGTGTAAAAGCCTAATGGCCATCTCAGACAGCTATGTACAAGAATTTGGTTTATCAACGGAGTTGATAATGTAAATTGACCACCGTACAGAGATTCTAAAAGCTGACGTTTCGAGCGTTAGCCCTTCGTCAGAGCGAATCCAATTCGCTCTGACGAAGGGCTAACGCTCGAAACGTCAGCTTTTAGAATCTCTGTACGGTGGTCAATTTACATTATCAACTCCGTTGATAAACCAAATTCTTGTATACTACTTCCCCACCGACGCAGCACCACAGTTTCTTTACAAACTACCCCTTCATTCAGCTATGTACAAGTAATGGCAGACATGAAGGCAATAGCACATTTGCATGACTATGTCACAAGCGTGCTGCATGCTGGTAGTTGTAGTCATTGGAAAACAAAATGGCGTCTCATAGTGAAGGTGGATTCACTTGCTGTGTCCCTGGGTGTTTCAGCAACAGCAAGAGAGATCGGAATCTCTCTTGCTATGGTTTTCCTAAGACGAAAAGTTAAGACGTCGCTTGTTGCAAAAAATTCAGGGAAACATTTCGCCCCAACTACCAGTCATCGAGTAAGCAACTTGCATTTCGAGGGAGGGAAAAAAACCTACATGAACAATATTCCAGTTATTTTTCCTTTGGCTAAATCCCACCAAAGATTATCACCCAACATATAGCCAAGAGACACCACCTTCACCCAGTCATTTAAACATTTAAAGGAATCACTGGAACGTGAATTGTCCATTTTCAAATTTGGGTTGACACAGTTTAAAGATTCAGAAACAGATATGACGTATTACATTGGCCTGACCTATGGTCAATTTGTCACATTATTCAACTTCCTGAATGCCCATAGAATTTGTTATCGACTGAGTTACTGGGGCTCTGATAATGCCAAGGTACAATTTCCTGACATAGAAAAGGAGGGAAAAAGGTGCTTCTTAGAACCCGATGAGGCGCTTTTTTTAACTTTGAGTCGATTGAGAGTTCATATTCCAGAGAAAGTACTTGCTGATAACTATGACATAAGTGTATCAGAGGTCACAAGGATTTTAGCCACTCGGCTCGACTTGCTTTATTCAAGATTAATTCAACTTCATGTTTGGGCTACAAAAAAGACCATTAAAGAAACAATGCCTGAGGTGTTTCAGCAAAAACACCCTCTCACAAGCGTTATCGTTGACTGTACAGAATTATTTATTGAAAGGCCGTCATGTTTCCATGCACAATCTGATACTTACTCTACATATAAGTCCCACAATACTGCCAAGGAACTTGGTTCAATTGCACCTAATGGTACTTTAACTTTTGTTTCGGATCTGACTGGAGGCCATTGCAGTGACAAAATTATTGTTGAGCATTGAGGACTTTTGCAACTACTTGAAGACGGAAATTCAGTAATGGCAGATCACGGTTTCAAAATCCAAGATGTGTTAGCTTCACAGAAAGTTTACTTTAAGGCGCTGTTACACTATGCAATTTCTCTTGCAAATTGTCTCACAATTTTCTTGCGACGCAAGTTGGGTGTTACGATACAGGTTGCTTGAATCATGTTACACTGGGCAACGTTTCTTGCAACTTGTCTCACTCGCAACGGTCACAAACAGAGCGGAGGACTGGCACTATAAACAACATAAATTGGCCCAAAAATAAAAAACTATGAATTGTGGTAGTAGAAAAAGAAAATATTTTTGCTTTATTGGTAATAGCCGATTTGTCAACTGAAGACGAAAATGGGGACATTCCATCAAGGTGAAAGCGTGTTAACTGGGTCAGGCCCTGGATGGCAAGAAGGGAGGAAAGAGGGGTTTTACCAACTTGCCAGGGAGCTTGCTGTAGAGGATGCTGGCGGATACAGAGATTTCTTTAAAGTTAACAGCCAACAGTTCGAGTTTTTATTCAATGCAGTTTCACACCGAATATCTAAGCAAGATACAAAATTACGCTAAGTATCAAACCTGCTGAGAGGTTTGCTGTCACGCTGAGATATTTGGCAACAGGTGAAACCTTCAAGTCACTGGAATACTCGTTTAGGATCAGTAGAACTATGATTTCCTCCATTGTCATCGAGTGCGCAGGCTATGCAACACTTTCTTCATCTTCTCTACTGTCATATTATACTGTCATATATAAGACCCGCCTCCAACTAACAAATCTGTTACCCATCTCATACTGGCATGAATATTTGGACATGGTTTTTTTCTACAAAGCTGTTAATAACTTAGTTTTCGTAGACAGTGAAGCTTTACCTGTAACTAGACAATTTGCGAGATCTACTAGGACATCGAGCAGCAGTGCTATTACTTATATTCCTAACCGATGTAGAACTGTTACCTATCAACGTTTATTTTTCATACGCGCATGCCGCGCATGGAATGTTCTTCCCGCTGAGCTACGCACAAGGCACATCTCTCTAGCGTCATTTAAAAGTTTACTACTTCAATAGTATAAAAAGGCTCTGAACTTGTATGACGTTGACGACATTAGAACCTGAAGAACAATCTGTCCTAGGTGTAACACAGCGAGGTCTCTCCTATGCCCGCTAATGTGCTGCTTCTAGCAATTTGGACTTCCGCTTTGCTTCCTCTCAAGTTTCATGCTTGCATATTACTAGCTTTAGTTATTAAGTATTTTTATATAAATAATTAACGAGGGATCCACTGTAATTGGTTATGCTGTAGTGGTCTCCCCGCCTAATAATTTTTTTTTTTTCTTTTCTCCTTGTATTATTTTTTCTATTTTTACCTATATATTTATATTGTATTCCAGTTAGGCGAAGCTAAATAAATAAATCATATTAAATTGCTGTGAAAGGGTTTGCGAATCAGCAAATTTTATCTTCTTGGCTTTGTAAACTGCTA
>NC_090891.1:51415103-51417603 GCF_036669925.1 Montipora capricornis
TAGCCGGTCCCATCACTCCAGAATCAAAGGATGGTCACAAATATGCAATGGTATTTGTAGATGACTATTCACATGCTCTTGGAGTATATTTTCTCAAAAATAAGAGTGATACTGCACTGTGTGGTACAGAGAAAGGATTGCAATCTGACAATGGGGGTGAATGCATTAGTGAAGAATTCTAATCCCTCCTGTTGAAAGACCATATTAAGCATGAATGTCCAGCTCCGTAATCACCCCATCAAAAAGAGCCTGGAGATCACTTTTTGATATGGCTAGATGCCTGCTAATTGATACAGAATTACCCAAGCAGTTGTGAACATATGCTGTCATGACATCAGCTTCTATACGCAACAGATGTGACAACCCCAGAACAGGTAAAACCCCTTATAGGTACTTTACAGGTATCAAACCCAATTTGTCTAACATGCAAACCTTTGGCACTGTGTGTTATACTTATGTACAGAACAAAACCAAATTAGACTAGGGCTGAGAAAGGTATTTTTGTTGGTTATGACAGGTCTACCCTGCATTTCTTGTTTATTACCCTGATCAAAACAATGTGTCAAGTTCACTGAGAAGTTTGACAGTTGTGATGAAAATGTGAATTTACCAACTGATTTTGTTAAAGCAGCAGAATCTGAATTGCCAGAACCTGAAAATGGCCAGGAAAGTACAAGGCATTACCCCACTAGAGATCGTGCTACACCAAGGTATCTTGATGACTAAGTAACTGGGAAGGAACTTGACAATGCAGCTGATGATGCTGCAAATTGCACAGTTAATTTCTGTAACAGAGTAAGTAATGTTCCAAGTTCTACTAAGATGCTATCTCATCCCTAGAGTCCAGTAAGTGGAGAGATGCGAAGAATGAAGAGTTAGATGCATTATAGGACAATGAAACATTTGAGCTCACTCCTTTATCAGAGGGTAGAACCTCAGTGAGGGGGAAGTGGGTGTACGCAATAAAACTAGATCCCAATGGAAAGGAAAAGTACAAGGCAAGATTTGTTTCCAAGGGCTACTCCCAGGCCCCAAGTATAGATTACCATGAAACTTTTTCACCAACTGCTCTTATAACTTCAGTTCGTATGCTAATGCATTTAGCAATTCAGATGGGTATGGCAGTACGTCAGATGGATGTTATGACGGCCTCTTTCAATGCTCCCATCGACTGTGAGTTATACATAGAGCAACCTGACGGTTGTGAAACAAGGCCCCAATGGTCAAAAGATTGTTCGTAAACTAAAGAAATCCACATATGGCCTGAAACAGAGTGGTCGGAATTGTAATTGTTTATTACCTGGTTATTTAACACAAGAAGGGTTTGTACAATTCCTAGCTGTTAAGAGTACTGCATTTGGCCTAGTAATTGCAATTGTATGGGTCGATAACATAATTATTGCAGCCAGTAACACAGATGTATTGAAAAAGGCGAAAGAGTCTCTTATGATGAGATTCAAAATGAAAGACCTAGGTGTTTTATCATGGTTATTAAGTAACCAATTCAAAAGTGGAAACGATTGTAGTGAAACGAACCAAACAAAGTTTGTGGAAAAGATTCTGGAAAGCTTCAACATGTCTGATTGCAAGCCAAAAGCAGTTCCATGCGAGCTGGGTGCTAACAAAGCCAGTGCAGTCAATGAAAGCGAATTTAAAAATGTAAAACCTGTATCGTGAAATTGTTGGAAGTTTGATTTATCTCATGACTTGCACAAGACCTGATTTGTGTTATGTTGTGACGTATCTATCCCACCATCTGTCAAAGCCAATGATATCGCATTATGGGATCGCTAAGCAAGTGCTGAGGTATTTAAAGCTAGGGTACTCATAACAGATGCTTAAAGTTTGTTAAGGGAACTCAGCTGAAACTAGTGGGATATAGTGATTCAGACTGAACTAGGTCTGATGACAGACGTAGCATTAGTGGTTACGCATTCAACTTATGTGATGAAATATTGCAGCATTGTCCTCATGTGAAGCTGAATATGTAGCTTTAGCCACTGCTACACAAGAAGCTAAATTTCTTAGACAACTTCTAGCTGATCTAATGTGTTATCCTTGCAAGAAGGTTTGCTTGTATGTAGATAACCAGGGAGCGATTGCTTTTGCTAACAATCCTGTACGTCACAAGACAACAAAACATATAGATGCAAAATACCACTATCTAAGATTAGGGATTCAAAATGGAGCTGTCAGCTTAACTTATGTACCTACAGCCAACAATATCTCTGGTGTATTCAATAAACCTGTAATTAGAGTTAAACTTGATAGACTGTTAGGTTAATGTAGTAAACCCCAAGTTGTGTTTGAGTGGGGTGTTGGATACAAACTCAACTTGTAAATCTACTTGTTGGAAGTACATGTATGAGCACGTAAAACTAGTTTGAGGCTGATTGCACCATATTGCATCAGCCCACATCACGGTGAACGTTGTAAAAGAAATCTATCTATTGAAATAAAACTGAGTTGTGTTTTAACACAAAGTTTGTCTTATCCATCA
>NC_090891.1:51425987-51445987 GCF_036669925.1 Montipora capricornis
TCGAGACATCTTCACGTGTCGTTGCACGTACAAAGTGACCTTTACGTGCCCCCCTGCACAAAAGTTTGGTCATCTTGGAAAGATGTTTTCACATCTCACCTTCGGTTTCGCTTTCATTTGTTTCTGCAAAAAGATGTTTCGATGAGTCATTTCGTTTCATCTTAAACCGTTCAATTCGCGTTTTCTTTCTCAGACACTGAGCAAGAATACCCATCGATCAGTCAAAAGCAATGTGCTTAGCCACTTTGGAACAAATATACTATTTTTAACGAGTTTCCATGGTCCAGTGGTCATTGTTAACACATGTAATGAAGATAATCTGGATCCGGGTATTCACTATATACATTGTCGAACATCATGAGAATCGCAATGTAAGGCCGACGTGAGAAGGACAAACTTTTCTCTTTTCTTTTATTTAGTGCTAAATTAACCATAGACCACTGTACTTTTGCAGGCCCGATTATAGGCTACTTGTAGCCTCTTGTTTGTATTACAATATAATCTAGCATGTATGTGGGGCAATTTCGGGCTGTTTTGTAGTTTTAACCCGAATTTGCCTCGCATTCACGTTAGATTACATTGTAATGCAAATGAGAAAAAACTAACCTTGAAAAGGACTATTGACCACAACACTTCCTTTGGTGGCTTACCGGGGTTGTAAAAATATAAGTAAAATTTTATTAGGGCCCAATTAACTAAAACACCTTGTAATAATAACTCTGCAGTTCTTTTTTATTTCTGCACCGCCTGCCCCTATATAGAACACGGCCGTAATGAATACACTTTTCTTTCTACGCGTGAAAGCCATAAAATCAAATCTCACATTACTTGCAACACTTTCAATGTTATTTACATGATTCAGTGTAAATTATGTAATCTTCAGTATATCGGGGAAACCACACGTCGCCTTAAAGACTGGTTTAATAAACACAGACGCCCTATTTCAGTCCCACTAGCCGGATTATATCCAGACCGCAATCGAGTCTCAGAACACTTTCTTAGCAATAACCATTCACACAGGCACATGTTTCTCATTCCCATCGAAAAGCTCATCCATCAATCAATGCGTCTTTAGGAGAGCTCGGTAAGCCCATCTTATTGAAAAAGCAAAAACTACAGAACCTCTTGGGATAAACAAGCGTGACGGATTAACGATCTCATTATTTAGTGTACAGTGTTTGAACGGCATTTTATTCTTTTGAAATTTTGGCTTGTTTATCCAGTAGCTATATCACGTTACACTATCATTTGAAATCCTCTTAATGACTTCGTAACATGTGTATATATATATTTTGTAAATTCGTTAGATCTCCAAATAAACTTAATGAAAGCTGGTAATGGGCAGCCGAAATATCGTTGAAAAATACATTTTCGCGTTGTTTTATCAGTCGTGCATCAATCTACTTGACTTTCAAAATTATTTTTTAATCAATTTTGACTGATCACGATCTTCTCTGATCCAACAATGTGCAAGACGTATTGTGCACGGTTTTTGCAAAGGATTTAAAACCTCAAATTCACTGATAACATGAATGTCCAATATCAAAGATGTACGCTGTAAACTAGCTGGAGTGTCGGCTGGATGGCTCCTGGAGCTCTTGAGCTCGTGATATGGTCAGGTGATACTGGTCGTTATTGGCATACATGGTCGGGTGGACGGTCGTACGGTCGTACGGTCTTACGGTGAGCAAAACCAACTTTTCTCGCACAGATGGGTTACCATATTTTCTTACCCACGGTGCTCCGCTCCGCGCACCCATGGTGACTCACGTCAGTTAAAACAATAATTTGGCTGAAAATGACTGTTTATGTTCACAATCACCTTGTTGTCGCGTGACACTGATTTTCTCACGTCATAGTGTTCACAAGCATGCAAACCTCAATATTATCCCATTATAAGGGCAAACTGCAAGCTACCTAAGCTAACTGTAGCCCAACCGGTGTGACGTTTAGGCTAACCAGAGTGTTATTTAGGCCAATCGATGTGTTATTTTAATAGGCTAACAAGAGTGGCTCGCTGGCTTGCAGATTATCCGGAATGGTTGCAGTTTTGCTGGGATTTTATAAAGCCCCCAGGAATGATGAAATAGCTTTGCAACATTTTTTGTTCTTCCTTGCAGCAGTGCAAGAATTCTTTTTCTATTTCATTTGTGCTGCATGGAATTTTTTTCTTCCAACAAGCGCTGGCAGGAACTTTTTTTTTCAAAATCACCCACCCCCCCCCCCCCCTCTTCCCTCAACAGTTAAAGGGTCGGCCCCTAAGTGGGCATGTAGAAAAACATTCCTCCTGATTCGCTCTCTGTCGATGGTTATTCTACCTTAAAGTTTTCGATAGATAAATCCAATTTTCGTGTTTCACTCCCCATCGATCAACGCATCACCAATTTCTTTTGAAACTAACCCCTTCACTCTACCTGATGATGAGGATGATAGGAAGCCAACGCCACTTTCATTCTGTCTCCTAAAGCCTCGTTATCAAGGTGAAATTTAAAATATATAAAGTTTCCTAATCAAACAAATATGCTTACAGTGTAAATATCCTCATGGGAGCCCGCGTAATTTTGCAGTTCTCTTAAACATAGTTTGAAAGAAGATTGTGTGACATCCTCCAACCAAATACTGGCCGCGTCCCTTTTTAATCCTGCATGGTGATGAACAGCGGTGATTAAAATTAAGGGTTTCTTTGGGAACTTTCCCTGAAACCAGAAAGAGAAAGTGTTTTAAAAACGAGAGAAGCAGATAACGATACTTCAGCGATGATCCTTCGCTAAGAAATCATTTCAATTCGCAGTTGCACTTGTAATACTATCAAGATAAACTTCGGGTTATACCGAATACGACCTCGCAATAGTCAAGCATCCCAATGACAAGACAGCTGCACGTTTTTTTTCAAACTCGGGCCGTGAAGTACAACAAAACCACATAAACTAGTTTTCAGAATGTAGCTAGAAGTGCTACACCCCGATTTATGGTGGGGAAAACAAAGATATTAAATTTACATAAAATGGGGAATGTCTTGCAATTCCTTCGGTTTGTGACTTTACAGAGTGGAGAATCCAAAATTATGTCTAAGAGCCATTATTCCCTCCTTCCTAATTTTGCTTTGAGTTTAAAGCAAGGAAAATCGCTCCAAAATCGTTCCTTACCGAAGGAAAATTCACTGTCTCACAAGTCGTCCCAGTCCACCACTGAGATATTCTTGTCTCTCCGCTTACTCCACCGGCTGGAGCTCCCTGATAACCCATCCAGTCAACTGTTATGTTAGCAGTGTATTTCCGCTCATTAAATCCTGACGCCATCACGCAGGCAGTAAATTGTTGATAATTTACATTTTCAACCCAAGATACTGCAGCATCGTGGACATAGGACATGTCACCAGTATCCACATGATTAACAGTGATCTGCATTTCAATGGCTTTGTCAGGGTAGAAAACGTAGGGCTGGAAAGGAATGACTTCACAATGGGAATACCCTAACCATGGAATGTGAGGCATGTGACGACGACCTCTCTGGAAAGGAAATCCTTTCGAAAGTAATAATAAAAAGAAGAGAAAAAGAAAATATAGTAAGTAAGATTAGTCCTAGCTTTAACACCCAGTCAAGGGCCGGGTCCGCTCGAGATTCTTAACTATTACTAAGCTCTATTTTTGGCTAGTTTTTTATGGGTATCTATCCCCGCCAAAATTCAAACTTGTTCTTAAATCCAAACCTTCAATTCAAGCATTCTATCATACAATTTAAACTCGCAATTATAAATTCACACATTCAATTCGTCAATCAAACATTCAATTGCAAAGTACCTAATACCTAATCAACAAGGCCTAATCAGAATAACAATGGTTCTTTTGTGTTCCGCCATTTTGGTCCGGATATGAAACTCTACCCAAGGTTTGGGTTTAAGTTTTGGCGGGGATTTCTTTCTTCTAATTAATGAAATCTTTCATCGATGAGCTATAAAATTCTTTCAGAAAATGTTACCGTTATTTATTCTAAAAAAAGGTTTAAGTTTTTCCATTTTCTCTTTTCGAGGGTTTATCAGTTGGTTGATACCAACCTCGTTCCCCCGGGTCTCTTTGTCAGTGAAACCCCCGGGTCTCTTTGACAGTGAGGAGAGAGACCCTGGTTAGGGCTGGTCACATGTCTCTCCTCGACAAACATTGCTCCACTACGGTAGAGTCTTCGTTATATATGACCCGCAACTGGGCGAAAGCATAATTGTTTGACAAGATTTTTTTTTCAGAAAATAATCTTTACTTTACAATATAAGTTTCAAAAGGTCAACACAGCTGATGTTATATTTCCAAAAATTTCCACAAAAGCAGTCAAGCTAGAAACAAGGGCTTTTGTGACCGATTGAAGTTCGCAAAAAAGATTTCTTTAGTAGCTAAAGTTGCTTCCACAGAACATACACTATCATAAATAATACACCACGCACAACGTTTGCGTGATAAAATGTCTCTGTTATTTTCCGGCGCTAAAAATATACTTCACAATTTGTGTTAATAATCAAACGCTTAAGGTAATTCCCTTGAAATTGTTCTACTATCAAACTTTTATGGAAACTTAGCATAATTAACGTTCATGATATGAACATTAAAAAAATGCAATAAAAAATGGGGTCACCGTGCTTGTTTACGCGTCAGCAGGCTCTCAAAATGGGGTATTTCGGATCACGTTCATACAGAATTAAGTCTTGGTTACGTCAAAGACACAAAATTTTATTTTGAAAATAAAGCTTCTTTTATTTATATAAGCAATAATGCTTCATTTACGCCGACTTTGATTCCTGGTTGTGACAATAGTGCACTTTTTGGGACAGTTCCGTGGTTAGCTTGAAGTCCTCCTCGCCTTGGCTAAAGTACACCCAGTATGGAACTGTTTTCCAAAAAAAAATTCATGTTCTACTATCAAACTTTTTTTCTTCTTCAAATATGTTCTTTATTAGACTGCTCTTACCAAATACCTGAAAAAAAAAATCGGGGGTCGCCGTGCTCGTTTGAGAGAAAAGGAGCATTTATTTCGCTATCGGGTTTAGTTCGAGCGAAATCTCTTACGTTTTGTATGCGCACGTGCTCATGTGCGCGCGATAATGACGCGAAAATCGTGCCCAGTAGGGATGCGCAATGCAATACTAAGGAATTACCTTAAGCCCGGTGTGCAGTTCCAAAAATATGACAGCGACAATTTAGACGAAGTTGTTGAAATACAAGTAATCCAAAACTGTCTACTCGCTTGACAAGCGTGCGACTTAGGAATCACTTTGTTTAACATTCGAAAGAAAAACGAAAATCAGAGAACAAAATAAAATACCTGCACAGTTTGAGGTCGATACGTGACATAAACATATGATACCGACTGATCGATCGCCGAACACGTTTGTTTCCCATGGATAAACGTTTCCCCCTGTTTTCTTTCACGGCAATACTTTCTTTTCTTTAAACGTGTCGCAAACTATTAGAATCCTTCGTTATCACTCAATTTGACTGCTCACTTGAGCTTGTTGAGTAGTTTTAATTTTTACCTTCTCACCGGCATACAAAAATCCGATTGATTTTATATCAACTTCTTTCCTTTCACGTCGAATTCGACGTTTAGTATATTCAATACCTTGCCGTGAAACGTTTTTTCGATGGTCGTCTGGCCACAAAATCAAATGTGTTGTGATTCTGTTCCTCGCAATGATGACAAGGCCTACACTGCGACCCCTCCCCAAACACACATTTAAAAAAGTGACCAGCCCCAACCAGGGTTCCCAACCCTGGGAACGAGGTTTGGTTGATACTTAATTTTGAATAAAATTATGTATTGAGGTGCTGACCTTCGCAGCTGCCAGGATGCTGGATTGTAAAGTTGAGCCGCAGCAGGCACATCTCCTGTTCAAACAGACACTTATTGTCATACGTTGTGCCATTTGATGAACAAATTGGTTCTTGCGAAGATGGGCATCTGTCGATGCTTACACAGCGAGCACTGAATGGACCAAAAGCCTTGCACAAGCAATGATGCTGACATGTCACATTGAGACATGGGTCCAAGTCTGGAAACATGTATGAAATAGCATTTAGTTTACAATACGTTTCAACAAAAGTGTTCCTTCCCGTTTACCGAGTTGAAATAACTGGACAACAAACTCGTACAATACGTAAATTACAGCTTAACAAGATCTAACAAAGTCGAACCGCAGGAAAGCATAAAAGAAGGCGCCTTAGCTCAACGGTGTTCTATAGCTTTGTGCCAATGTTTTTCTTGGCGTCATTTGGTTTTTAATAATACCACCGTCACTCTATATTTGCCCGATGGTGTTTACTTAAACCCCCGAGGCCAGTATTCACTTTATCGCAGCTATCGGGGAGCCACCTTGAAGGCCCCTCTCTTGCTCTGATTTTGTCACCTAAGGCGAGCTGTCGTTGTCTTTTGCCCAGTCGTTTTTTCTTTATTTTCCACCTATAGACATGTAACATTTCGTTTCTGCTCAAACGGTTTCTTTTTTGGACATTTCTTGGGCTTTGAATTATAACTTCCACTTTTGTGTGTTATGAAGGTCTATGAAAGGTGGTATGTCATGAAGTCTTTGTTTCACGTTTGTTGGAAAAAGTACACCTCTCCCAACCTCCCCCTCCGGCGCGGGTTCGATTTATTAGTTGCTTTCTGGTCTCAATTTACCCAGTTTTGTTAAAGCCCTTGTTGCTTCGGTATAGTAGACCGTGTGCTAATTTTTTATCTACCTATGTTATAATAATAATAATAATAATAATAATAATTATTATTATTATTATTATTATTATTATTATTATTAATTTCGCAGCACTGAAAGTCCTCTTCTTCGAGATGACTAGGGATCTGAGGCTAATTGATTCAGTCCCTCCCTGGTACTCGTGTGCAGTACCCAAACCAGTCTATGAGTCATCTGAGGCATTAGCGTTTTGGGATGTTCCAGTTTATGCGGAACACACCATTGTCAAGGCTAACAGAGTGGACGCTCGATTTGTGGACCACAAGAATAAGATGGTGTGGGCTGTGGAGATGTCCTGTTCGTGGATGGAGCATCAGGAAAAGAAGTCCGAGGAAAAGACGGTCAAGTACGGGCCACTGCGATTTGAGCTAAAGAAACAGTACCCTGGCTATGACATTGAACAATGTAACATCATCGTTGACGTGCTGGGGGGTGGTCAAGGGATGTAGACCTGACAATGAGGAAGCTCTTTGGCAGTAGGGGCTATGACGTTTTGAGAAGGATGCAGAAGGCTACCATCTCGAGTTCTCTCAACATAGTGAGAACTTTCAAAGCTACTGCCAATTGACTTTCCCCGTGGGAATAGTATAGGAGCTCAATATAGTTTTAGTATTAGAGAGCCTTAGATTGTCTGTAAGATTTTTTTTATATTTTATCGCTAATTTATTTATTTATTTATTTATTTTTAACTCAGCAGTTTTCTATTTATAGTTCCTTCAGATCGCATAGGTTACGCTGCGCGCCCTATGTGGTTCTATTTTAGCTTTCATACGTTTACCAACCGCACATAATAATAATAATAATAACAATAAAGAATTTATATAGCGCCTCAATCCGTTTAACCCAAAGGCGCTGTTTGCAATAGTTGTTACCTATGAAAATTAAAATGTAATAAAAAAGGAATATATGAAAAATACTAATCTTAATATAACAAATGTATATATATCAATCTTAATCATAAGTTCAAGTTCCCTAGTCATAATTGTCGTTGTAAAGTAAAAAGAAATGCTTTGAGTTTTTTTCTTAAAAAGCTCTAAACTGCTAATTGATCTTATGTCTAGTGGTAAACCATTCCAGAGTCTAGGTACTACAGCACAAAATGCTCTTTCGCCATATCGTATAGTGTTGGTACGAGGAATTACTAATAAATTCTTAGAACTAGAAAGCAGAGCTCGTGTAGGCTTGCACTAAATGATGAGGTCAGATAGATAAGACGGTGCCAGATTGTTTAAGCACTTGAAAGTAACTAGCAAAGTTTTGTAAGTTATACGCTTCTCAACAGGGAGCCAGTGGAGCTCATGTAGAATTGGCGTGATATGATCATATTTCTTTGACCCACTAACGAAACGTGCAGCTGCATTTTGCATTGGCTGGAGAAGCTGAATTAGGTATTTAGGGAGACCAGTTAAAAGAGAGTTATAGTACTCCAGTTTGTTTGTAAAGAAGGCATGGATCAGAATTTCCAATGATGATTTATCCAGGTAAGTGCGAATCATCCAGATGTTCCTCAAGTGCCAGAATGAAGTCTTGCAAACAGAATTGATATGAGTCTCAAAGGTGAGGGTGTCATCAAACACAACACCAATATTACGACATGAGGCAGTTGGAGTTACACCCTCTTCGCCCACCATAACATTAGAAATGTCAGGACGTGGTGAATGTCTTGTGTGGAAAACTAAATGTTCAGACTTATTATCGTTCAATTTCAAATGGTTACGAGACATCCAAACACGAATTTCAGCCACACAAGCTTCAACACAATGATGACGTAGCTGTAACGAGGTCCTCACTACAAGCGGGATTGAATGCCAAGTACAGCTGTGTGTCGTCAGAATAAAGGTGGTACTTTAGACCATGACTTCGAATAACGTCAGTTTTTGGTGAAGTATAAAGAGAGAAGAGCACGGCGCTGAATTTTCTCTAGCTCTTCAGAGAGATACTTAGGTAGACCATCGTGGAAAACTTAGCAAGCATATTCAGACACGGGCCGGATACACGTAGTATAAAAACAAACTAGCTGCGCAGGATCTCCTTTTGCACGCTTAAGTTGCCTTAACTGATAAAGCCTGGAGGCTCCTTTTTGATAACATTCTCTATGTGAACGTTCCACTTAAGATTGTTTGAAATTGTGAGACCAAGAAGTTTTACGCTAGTTACAACCTCTATTGGTTTGTTATTGATAGTAACTGCTTCGAAAGAATCTGCAGATCTTGAGAAACTTATCTGCAACTACTACTACTACTAATACAATCCATTTCAACATATATGGACGTTTCTTTAATGAAAATGTTAACTCAACAATAGCGTAGCAGCACCGGATCCATTGATTCAAAACCAGTACCTGTGAGTGATGTTTCACATTGCTTTGTAATAACAAGATCGCGGTTGTGGACATTTCGATGACTTGGAAAGTCTATCCTTTATACTAGGCCAAAAGAGGACAGCAAACTATTGAAATCAGAAGCTTCAGAGTCGTTCGGCTTATCTACGTGAATGTTGAAGTCACCAACGATAACAGGATAGTCACTTAATAAGACAACGTGTTCCAAAAGAGTACTGAATTCATCAATAAAAGTCGAAAAGGAGTATCTGATGGACTATAAAGTATAATGATGTTCAAACATGCGTCAGTAGACTAAGCAAAAACATTTAAATATCCAAACGTCGAAAAAGATTTAATGTCGTTAGATTTGATATGATGGACGCTCCGGAATAAACCCTAGTTCAGATTCTGTTACGCCTGAATTGTCTTTCGAGGTGTCAAATTGAATATTGATAACATTGTTAAAGTGGTACTACGACCAAAAAAAAATTTTGTTTTTCCTATGGATTTCAAAACTATGTTAACTAAACACTAATTCACCCAAGTTTTAAGTTCTGATTTTAAAAAGACACCTGTTTATTTTAGCTGGAATTTTCTTATTTATTGGCCCGCCATTACTAACTTCAAAATCTTGAGAGAGCTGGGTCGAGGAGAAAATGACGTCAGACACTCACTAGTTTGAGAATGCAATGCGTGTGTACGCGGCCTAATTAATATGCAGCACGCGAGTTTCGGGCTTTCAGACTTTTCAACCCGTGTTTTACATATATATAATAAATTGCGTTTACACGCTCAAATTTTAAGCCAGTGAGTAAATGACGTCATTTTCTCTAGATCCAACCCTCTGAGGTCCAATCGGCCAGTTTTGAACGTGAGTAATGGCGGACCATGAAATCCAAAATTTTGCCAGTTAGGTGTTAAGCGAACACGCTTTCAAATTCAGAAGAAAAAAAGGAAATGATTTTTTGATCATAGTAACACTTTAAAGTTAGCTCGTCTTGGTTGAGTAGTTCTAGTTTCGAAATTTTCAAACTCAAAATTCGTTGCAATCCTCGATTCAATTGGAAATATACGTGAAGTATTTCGAGGTTTTCGGATTGCTCTAAATCGCTGAAGTAGGCTTATAGCTTTCAGAGTGTTCCGTGCTTGAGAGCAAATAGGTTTCACCTGTTGTTGTTGTTGTTGTTGCTGTTATTGAACATGGCGAGCAGTTTTAAAGCCAGAGCATGACTCAGGAATCTTCCACCAATACCGTAATTTCAGGAGTGAAGACCTTGAATATCTCAGCATAGTGAGAAGATGATAATGTTAACTTATGTTTCGATGATAGTCCAAGGCGAATAAACCTTTCTTACGACATTAAACATGATTAAACTAAAAAATTGAGAGCCGATAAAAAAGCAACCAACTTTGTACTCTTTTACAAGACTATCTTGCCACTACCCGTCCCAAAACACTGTACAGCTCCCGGGTTCCACTCTTATTCCAGATACCGGCCAGTCTTAGCCTCTTTTTCAGGTGAGTAGAATTTGCTCCCTGGGACCCAGGGTCACAATGATGCTTTCTTGCCTGTCAATTTACCAAATGACGCGCTGGTTCCAGCTAAACTTCGGACCAAAATCATACAAAATAAATTTGTTGATTTTGACTCCCTTCTTGTTAATCCACATTTCGAGAAAAAGTTTCACATTCCACCTCCAACCCTCACCGGAAGTTTCTTTCCCATCGTTAGCTCTCAAGCCAGTTAACAAGGCGAAGCGCATTAGCTCAACAGATGTTTTGGCTACAAGTTTTTGATGTGTATGTTGGTATTTTTACTGCACAGTATCCCCGCGAGGCCCCAGGCTTCATGAAATATGGGGCTACTATGCAGGATCTGGCTGCTAGGGGACATAATTGGCGTTTTTATGACGAGAACCATACATTGGGAATTGTGGCCAATGTCCCAGAGAAATGTCAAAAAACCCATTGCGGCAACTGGTGTCGGGAAGGCCCTTGATGTTCCCTGAGGCTATTTCTTCAAGTTTCACAATGGGGATCAGTGCTCAGGATGCTATTTTAAGCACTCGTGCCCCTAATGTGCTTCCAATGTCTCCAATCCAGCACCCAGATCATTCCCCCAGCCTACTTGTACAGGAGCTTCCAACACCCGTAAACAGTGATCGCTTGCAATTTTTCCTTTCTGGGTATGTCCCTTCAGTAGCCTTCAATTACGGTTATCTCCTACACTATGAGGGACCCCAAGACTCTTCATGAGCTAGAAAGAAAACTTTGAAATCCGCTTTTTCTGAAAAGCTGTTTTTTTAAACACGTTTTTAGAGACAATAACAAGTCAAATGAATGTAAATTTGATAACTTACACAGCCTCTCCGTTAATAAGATATCAAGGATACATTGAGACTGTAAAGCCCCTATGGGGGAGCTTCAATAAATGTATGTATGTTTGTAACGAATTATAGCCACATTGGTAAAAAGAGTGCTCCTACTACTACGCTACCACTGTTCCTCACAAGATATTGCTTAACTCAAAAGTTGAAAAATTATAGCTTGAAAGCGGTGTTCTGTATCTTAAGGAAAACAGACTCCGCGCCCAGTTGTCAAGAGCAGTTTAACGTTTGCGTTTTACAAATGAAGCCTAACACAACACAATACGCGAGGGCTTACTGCTTAAAAAAGAAAAGGCAAAAAAGAAAGAAAGGATGTGCGAAAACTGAGAACTTGTTTGTCTAATAATGCTGTTTTCGTTTTCTGTTTTGGCCTAGTCATTTCTCTTACCTCCAACAATTACGTAATCAATTCCAATGAGATCCTTCTTTCCGCCGTCGCTGTTATGACTTTTAACACACATCTCAGTCTCTGATTTTGTGGTGTACTAAAGAAAGATGGATTACGAGTGAAGAATAAAAACCAAACAGTCTATTTTACTTTTATTTCTTATGGAAGCAAATTGTAGTGAGACCATAAATCTTTCATCACAATAAGTTATTAACCTCAATGATTTCCACGAGGACAGCTTTTTAGTCAAATTTGAATTTATTTGCAAGGATGGCCTTGGAACAGAATAGTGTGCAGCATTAATTTTTCATGACCGGCTAAGGTTTCCTCGCTGTGAGCCAGTAATCAGTGTTTTTAAATTCAAAGTCATGACCAATCATGGATAGGAGCTGGACCATAATTACAAGCGTATGCAAAGTAATTGCCAGCTCTTTGTTGAAAAAGCAATTTGATAGTTCAAACATATGATACAAAGGGACCTAAGACTGTTTGCTTGGGTAGACCTTAGTCGAGGGTACATCTGTTGGAAAGAGAGCGCTTGTTACATAAGTAGGATATAAACGATTATCATAGATAATTATTTTTATTAGCTTTTAGTGAATGGAGGTGGCTTCTTCAGAAAATTTCCTCCCTCATACCCTGATGCAATATGCATTGCAGGCTTTCTCACCGTTATCCAAGTGGTTACTGCCCCACATTTTGCGGAATCTGCAGAAGAACTGAAATTCGAATTCTCATCATTGGGTTTGCGTTTTGCTGTTAATATTATCACAGGTGGGGCGAAAAATGGAGCCATAAAGTTGACTTTCTGTGAAAATAATCAAATTGTTTATTACGTTAGTAAGTTTGAGGACAATATTAGGCTGCAATTTTAGAATGCTGCAGAAAATGAAGGAAACTTCAATAAAGCTGCTGAATTCTGCAGTCTTTGTAATTTGTTCGTCTGACTCTCCATTACTGGTAAGCCGTATAATAAGCTATTACAATAGTCTAGTCTGGATGAAATGAACACATGCATAAGGCGCTCAGTGCTTGTTTGATCTAAGTATTTCCTAATCCTGCCTATTTTTCGCAGTGCAAGAGATTCGGAGCTGCAAATATTTTTCACGTGACTAGACATAGTGAGGTGTTTATAAAGAATAACTCCTAGATTACGAGCTTTCTTACTGATAGGTACAAGATGCTGACTTAATGTAACAGTAGAACAAAGGAGCGGATGGGAGAACCGTGAGTGAAAATGAAGTATTTCAATGAAGTTGTAGAGTCCAGGACATGGGCTCCTGACATAAAAGTTCCAACAACCACTCTATAAGGAGAAAATAACTTAGCGATAGACAAAGCAGACTCCTTGCACTCTTATTTCTTACCTTGCAGAAAGCGAAGTTATCTTGCTGAGATGGGGAACTCCTATTTGAAAACGCCAAACTGCCGGTCAAGGTAAAGTTCACGAAACTTATGTTGGTAAACGCCAACCAGTTCTAGATGCAAAAGATTCATAGAAATTGTTAGTCATTATCAATTCTTTCACACTTAAAGTGGGCTCAATTCACGGATAAATTCGTCTGGCATTAGACAGAATATTAATGTATGTAGGTGGTGCTCTTACGAGGCAAAGGGTTAAAGAGAACATAGTTTGTGAGTGGTCGTCGATGTTGTTAACCCTTCACCCATGACCCCACCTCCATTGACGAGCAAAATCGTCTGGCATTAGACGTACTGAAGTCTGTAGGTGGCCCTTTAAGAACACAAATGGTTAAAGCAAATATTTTGCAACAACGTGTTTTCAAACCTTTCACCAACAGGTTTGAACTTGAGTTCTGCTAAAACATTTCCGCTAGGTGTTCGCTGAAATCGTGAACGGAATAAGATTTTTTTTTTCATTTCTTTGATAATATTCACCCTCCGTTTTCATCCGCATAACTGCGCTTTTCGACTCAAGAATGTCTTATCGGAGAGGTGAAAACCACTTTTAAATGGCCAGAATAAAACAGTCCCATTCTTATACCAATGGTGGAGGTTGATAACATGCGATCAGGCTGCTAAAAGTAACCACCTCTTTACAGTGCCTTCATTTAATTTAATGATGCCTTTGATAAACAGAAATTCGCAGTTTAAGCATTTAAACGTTCTGGTACATTTCTTGAGGACTTTTAACTCGCGCAAAATGCGGCGACACATCCGGGACTTAATTGCACAGTCAACGAAAATTTAAAGTCGATCTGGTTACCCAGTAGCTAAACAATAAAGAAAATGACCATAAAAAGGCCCACGACGCATACGTTATTAGATTTTGCTTGTTTTATCATCTTTATGTTTCATAAAGATTATCATTTGGCTTTTGTTGATGAGAGATTGATGGTCGGAATAAATGGGACATTTTTTTAAGATCTTACGAATCGTGGATTTATTCGGGGTTTTTTCTGAATTTGTTCCATTTTAGGCAAAATATTGTATGGCGAGAAGTTTGGAGTAGTCTTTTCTCCCTTTTAACTGTCCCCGCTATGACCAAATTTGAGCAAATGGCTTTTGTCAAGCAAAATGATGTAATCTCATGACACCCAAAATGCCCAAAAAGTAGAATGAAACATTGCAATAACCACTTAGAACTCTTGAACAAGATAAAGAAATACAGTAAAAGGAAAGAGAAGCATCGATGGACACAATTTGGCAAGATTGAAAAGGAATCCATTTGGAGAATCTTGAAAAATCAGCCCTACGTTTTTCAAGTTTATGACAAATCAATTGGATGAAGGTCGTTTTGCTCAGAATCATCTTGTTTGGGATGTAACGATAATCTTATCAGTAAATGAATTCCGCATTACCATCTTCAAGTTTTAAACTCGTGATTAACTAAAGATTTCCCTTTAAACACCCTAATATCACGTGCCATAGCTCCTTAAAGAAAACTGTACAAAACCGACAGAAAGCACTTTTTCATTATTTCTCCCTTGTGAATTCCATGGCAGTCACTTCTACTCCCCCTTCCCCTATCCAGTGTTGGTTGGAAAGTGTTGATTTCCAGGAAACTGTTCGTGGCCCCCACAAAACAACATTGAGACGTGGGGGTCAAATTGTTTACTTACAAATGAAAGCGCTTGAAAGAGTAATTTCCTTAAGAGTTTAGTATCTTCAAAACACGAAACTAAGAGGTACTCACGTGTAGGGATAAGAAAATCACTTTTTCCTTCGCTACTCCCCACCCCCTCCCCGAGACACATGCCTTACGATGTACATTGGCCCGTGCAATTCAGCCATGACACTCCTGTGGCCATAACTCTCATAGTGAAGGCCCTATACAAGCGCTAAGAAAATAACTTTTTCGCCCGCTGCCCCTTCCCCCCCCCCCCCGAATTTGGGATTTGTCTCTTCCAATATTCGATGCCGATGGGCAATCTAAAACAGCATCCCAAGATGCAGCCCCGTAACTCTGGCTGTTCGGGCCGGTCATACATGGGGCAAAACAGAGCGTATTTTTAAGTGGTGAGGTCAGCTTGGTTGACTGAGAATCGCGCCTAGCCAGCTCGCCTTTATCCTCAGGAAGGCTCCAGATGACTGGGTTACCCCAAACGGCGGAAAGGCCGGTTCCCATGGAAAGGCAAGCTCTCTCCCGTGTCGATTCGACCACTGCCGCAAATCCCAAATTTGTCTCAGTCAGCAAGGAGATAGAGGTCGAGAGAGCACACTTGTCTCCTTGGTTGAATTTAATTCAACTTCAAGGGTCTGTCTAGTATTGGTCATTGCTTGTATTAAGCCTTTGTCAAATTGTGAAAATGGACTGTAACTTATTGTTTCTTACAATGGGGTGATATTGTATTGCATCAATCAACTAAAAACTTACGATTCTAATGTTTCGATGAACGCCAGCAAAAATCTTGGTTTCCCGAACACAAAGTGTAAAACTGCCGGCAGTATAATCTTCAATCCAAAAAGCCAGGGCATCCTGGGGTCTCTGTGGAGTCTGGTGACTAGGTGTGACAACAACATTTGGTGGAAACAGGAAACGCTAAAAGTACATAAATTATTTAGAAACAGAACATCATCAGCCCATGAGGTAATGAGCACAGAGAGAAAGACATCCAAGATACGCTTTAACATAATCTAATCACTAATTAATCTCAAGTCAACTCATATGGTACATGATGTGTTCTCTTGCAATGTAGGGAACCATTTTCACGGATAATGTGATAGTCTATAAAGCATTAAAAGTTCGAGTTCTGCCCTATCTGTCGTTTGCTCGACAAAAGATGTCTAAAATTAAGTGTGTCCTAGAGGATATAATTTTCCATGGAACAAAGCATGCTTTGAATCCCTTCTGCTCATCAATATCTATGAGAAAAATAAGCGTATCTCCCCTCGAGTAAGACTTGCCTGAGGGAAGACGACCCTTTCGCACTTTGTTTCAGTCGTCCAGGAGTTCAGCGCATGACTTCCTATTTGAGCTCCAGATGGAGCAGACTGGACAGCAATCCAGTTAACTTCTGCCTTTCCATTGGAACCTTCGCCATATTCAGAAATACAAGTCTTAAATTGATGCCTGTCTTCTGATTCCACCCAAATGGCAGCGCCATTACCAAGGCTAGAGTTTTTCACAGAATGACCAAAGGAGGCAAACACTTTAACTGCCTGTCTTCCGTAGAAAGGCTGAGTGAAAGAAATTGCCTTGCAAGCGAATAGTCCTGGACTTGATGCCGTTATGTTTACTTTTCCAGTCTTGAATCTAGAAGCTATAATTATTAAGCTATAATTAACAAGAAAGATGGCATCTTATGTTTACTGATATAATTAAATCTTTGACTACATGGCCAGTCTTGAAAAGTATGTTTGCAGATTGTGTCTTTTTGATCGAAGACCTATCGCAACGCTTCTCTCACTAAAAAGAATATCGCTAGTATCTATAGACAGGGTAGTTTCGCAGAGGCACTGAAGGCGTTTTTAACTGCTTAAAATGGCGAAAATCGCGTTTTCAGAAAATTGTTGTGTGTGCATGTACCCCACCTCCAGTTCTTCCTTGCTGCATTAATTCAGAAATAAATAGTTACATGGAGTAGAAAAGCAACGGCAAGAATTTCTAGACAGGGCAATTTTGGCAGATGCACTAAGAACTTTCTTACTACTGGTGCTTAAAACTGGCTTTAAATCAACTTTTAAACTATTTTCATTCCATCGTTAATGATGGCTAAGCATGCGCCCCACCCCATGTAATGCGTCGTTACTGCATCAATTTAAAAAGACTGGTTTAATAGTAACGGAAACTGATGGCAGAAAAATTTAGCACAATTTTTCATATATACGTCAATTTGGCATGCAGAAATACTGAAGGCGGTCGAAAAGCATCTTAAAATCGCCTTAAATCGCGATTCAACAATTTTCATTCGATTCCAGGGCTTGTGCCCATCCCCCAAATCTTTGTTTCTGCATCAATTCAGGAAGACAGGTTTAATTGGAGCATAAAATAATGGCGAAATAATAGCCTGATAGAAAATTAGCTCAAAGTACCTTTGCAGCCTTGATTCAACAACACAACTGAGAAGAAGACAAAACACAATTGAACCCTGTAATAGCCTCTAGCGGACATTTTGATCAGACTGAAGGGATGTCTTCACACACTGATTGCTTTATACATGACCACACCTCTTGATAAGCTGATTAGCACAGGCCTAATTTATCTCTTTGGCTATGATTCTAACTGGAATTAGGAGTTTTCCAAACTTAATCTCTTAATGCAGGGGTCATGGTTTAATCTTTTTAGTCATGTTTTGATAGTCCCCTATTGTCTTGATGTAGATTGTTTCTCTTCTTACTAAGATGTGTGCTTTCCACAATTGCGGCAACTACTGAGTATCTACAAAGGTAGTAAAATAACAGTGGTCAGATTTAGCTATGACAACTACGTTTGAGAGAGATGCTTGGTAAATTCACCCCTGAATAAAAACGCTAATAAGCAACCCCGTTCAAATAGTCTTATTCACCGAAAAAAACGATAATAGTATTTTTCCCAACTTATTTTAAAGAGTGGGAATTGAAAAGTGTGCCCCCGTTGTAAACACATTTCTATCTCACTCTCTTCCTCGATTCAACAGGTTGCTTTCGTCGTAGTTCTATAAAAGGACAAGGCTTGCGCGCCTGTTTTGTTATTGTATCAGATTATGAACTTACGGTAGATAACAAGAGTGTGGCTACCAATTCAATTCAAACACGAAATAATAGGATTTAGAAGTCTTCTATGCTTTAAAGCCTATTACGGTTACTATTTTAAAGTTTCAAGTTAAAGCATGTTAACAATCTTTTGTTTTCTCTCTTTTACGTTAGCTGTGACGTTATTAAAATCGGATTTCTTTTTTATTTGGCCCACTTAGAAGCAACATTTTACAGGTCTAATAAATCTAAAACTGGATGTTTTTACGTGTGCTGATGACAAGCTTCTTGTTTCTTAACAATATTTTATCCATATTTTTGTTTGGAATCAACAATTACACAAAATTAAAGACGACACAAATCGTGTCATTGGAAATAAGCTTCAATGATTGGCTTACTCTCCTTAGCACTATGTTCTTAGCAAAATAGTTCTTAAGGTAGAGATGTGAGCTTCTGTCAGTTAAAAATGGAAAATTGACTTTGTTTAGAAATTAAGCACTTCTAATTTTATGCCAAAAATACTTTCTTGGGGGAGTGGGGTGTGGCTAAAGCCCACCCCCTCCTCGATGTCACTCTACCAATGGGGCTTTTAGCTTTGATTTTGTCAATAGTTACTCCAAGATTCATTGTTCGAAAAGTTTATTACCAAAAAAGGGACGAATATCACGCTGAATAAAGGAAATCGGAATATTGTTAATGGAATTCCGTGATACCAAATGCGCTATGATGAACATTGATTCTTTGACTTGAACATGTCAAATAAAGGATGTCAGAGACAATTTAATACATAAACAACTTTGGGCACTTAAATGGGTCAAGCCAAGAAGTTGTTATCCCTATTTTGACCGATTGTAAATTTCGCAGCCAGTGGCTTCTCAAAAGTACAACGAATGGTTCGGTAGTTGTTTTCAAATGGTATATAAATGATTTAGGAATGGTTTGTTCTCAATAACGGTGCCTTGGTGATGTTTGAGGGAATTGCAAGACAAATTCTCGCACTTGTGGTGTTTAGTAGTAAGCCTATGACCCTTTTAAGAAAAGAGAAAGAGAACGCCACTAAATGAGCAAAAAAGTGGCTCTGCACGTGCGACTTGAAACCTGCAACATGAAATGTGTTGACCAAATTTCAAGTGCTGTTATTCACGTTTATACACAACTTTTATCACAGTGGATAAATCAATGTGTTTGCGCTTCGTGACAATGTGCAAAACCAAGCATTTATACTAAGCTTCATCGTGTGATTTAAAGGTCATATAGGCAAAGAAGGAGATTAAACCATTCTCTTGCAAAGTTCTTTTTATTCGAACGTCAATAAAACCAGATGTGATTCACATCCGGTTTCATTAAGGACTGACAGATTTAAGAATTGAATGGGGTTGATCAAAGTAAGATATTTTATGAAAATTATCGGAACTACCGTTTTGGAGAGTTTCACCCTATTCGAATTAATTACATAACAAAAACTGGCTGATTAGAGATCTGATAAGACCACGGCCCGAAACCAGTGTATAGCGGGTTCCTCTACGAAATCAGCTATTTGAGGTCGGAGTGCCCAAGAGTTAACATTGTCCAGACCTCTTGAGTGCAAAAAGGAACATGCCAAAACCATAGCAACATTAAAAAAACAGAAAATCAAGTTTGCCCAAATTAAGCTCTCGCACGTCATCGCCATGCAATCAACCTGGAATGAATAAATATGTAGTTTACCACTTGTTTGAGGGGGAAGTGCAATTTACAATCTTAACTAAAAGACAAGTACTTTATAGAGGTGCTCCCAAAACAGAATGAATGAGAGACCACCACACCGGGGACTACGTCCCCTACTCTTTTCGAACAATGTGTGGGTTCTTTAACGTCCCACATAAGTGATGTGAGACGGAGTGCCTTCGGCTCATCACACTTATCCGAGAAGACCATAAAAAGTCTTACCATTTGCGGGTGTAATTGCAAGGACAGAACTTTCCCCGGCCTCAGTTGGTCCGACCGTAGTCGAACTCACGACCTCCCGCATTGCATACAGTTGCTCAACCAACT
>NC_090891.1:51453487-51468487 GCF_036669925.1 Montipora capricornis
TGCACAAAATCCAGACTCTGAATCTGAATAGCCGTAATTATTCTTGCAGTTATTTTACCTTTAAAGAAATGCGCATACATTTTGATGTTTTTCGATAATGCCCAGGCTTCCTGTCCCAGGCGAGACGGGTTTCAAGTTAACCCCAACCCTAACCCTAACCCAGCACTAAGCCTAACAGGCAGGAAGTACAACAGAACCTGGACATCTTTTGTCGTTGTTGTTGTTAGTGTTGTTATTGTTAATAGCCTTGTTTCCGTGCTATAATTGTCATATGAACAAGTTTATTATCAATTACAATTATCTGAATGTTCGACTATAATCTAATCTATATCTAAAAACGTATCACTTATATGGTTTTTGCAATTTTATTTAAATGGGAGATAGTTATTATGACTGTTTTGACAGTGCCTCGTTTCCATGTTTGCTTAGTCACGTGACCATGCTGAGGAACCGGGTGGTGTAAAATATTTTTAAAGTAACTGAGATACACAACCTCTACAAGTTTGGAGCAGTTTTAGTTAAACAGTGTTAAGTTATAGAGGTCTTTGTTCCAGAGCCTCGTTTTCATGTTGGAGATTTACACCCTATTTTAAAATCCAAATTAAACAACTCGGTGCAAGTTTCAAGAGTGCCACCAAAATTTTTCATGTCATTTAAGATCCTCTTAACACAATGAGAAAAGTTGCTTGCTTGCAGCCTAAAATTCCCACGGGACTTAAATATATGACATTTGCTCCCAGACTATATGGAAATAAGTTCTTTTCTTGCAACATTTCCAAGTTGACTTCTTGAATGTATAATTTTTTAATTGCATTAAATTTGTTTCAAATGACAGTTGACAGTTTGTCTTTCAAGATGTTATAGTAAGTGGCCTGGGGTCAAAATACTGTGATATGTGATCTTGTCATGGGCCGCAGAATTTCCGCAGCATGTGTGCTTGCCAGGGGCTGTAGAATTTCTGCGGCATGTGTACTTTCCAGTGGCCGCAGAATTTCTGCGACGTGTGTGCTTGACATGGGACCCAGAATTTCTGCGACATGTGTGCTTGACATGGGACCCAGAATTTCTGCGGCATGCGTGCTTGACATGGGACCCAGAATTTCTGCGGCATGTGTGCTTGCCAGGGGCTGTTACCCGAGGCCGATCAAAACAAACAGAGTCCGAATACAGAACCCGGATCCTACAATAACTAACGGACTCCGTAATATTAGCAAGGGTTAAGTGGACCCCGTTTCAAGTAGTACCCCGAAGGTGGATTTGAAAAGAGAAACACTCAGCGCCCGATATTCTCACTCGAGCCCCTTATTGGACGAAGGCTTCCCCCTCTTCCCTTGTAAACAAACGGACTCCGAAACCAAACATCACAGCGGATGAAAGATCGGGCCCGAAATCGGCTGCGTTTAAACGTTTTCACTACCTCTGTTTTTTCTCCGTTTTATAGTTAGTCTTTTGTCTTTTCTTTTTCAATTTTTTCCGCGGCGTAAGAGACATTTCGCTGAAAAGAAATCCAGCAAAGGACGGTGAAACGCAAGAAATAAAATTCTTTCTTTAACTGGTCGTTATTACCACACACCTTTTCTTTTCTCTCACACCACAGGCAGCCCAGGCTCAGTTTTTATGGGAAAATTAACTTTGAGTTTATAAATGCTAAAATAACTGAGAAGCTGAGCTGAAAATGTAGAAACTGAAACTTCACTTACGTCTACATACAGTTGTCCTCGTGTGTTCTGTGCAATCGGAGGGCAAACTTGTGTCTGTTTTAGACGGGTTTGTGTCATTCGAATTTTTACGATGCCGTTAGTTGTCATTCCCCCGGATGTAGACAAAATACTGACCCCCAGTCCATGGACTACCCTAAAATGGACTAACTCCTAAGAATACCATTTCGAATGAGTACTATTGAAAGAACAGAATTGATTATAAAAAAAATCATACTTTCATTGCACATACCTTGTTTATTTTTGTGCGCATGGTGACATGCAGCTAAATCCAAGAACTTCACCTGTTTCACTTCACTTACATGATGTAATCGGCCATCACAACAATAACATTATCGAAAGTTAACCTTTTTAAAATGGCTGCTTAGACTTAAATACTGTTGATCAACACTGTTTAAAATGGGTGTTTAGGCTAAGGTAAGCACTGTTTGAGACGTGTCTTACATATAGACAAACAGTACTCTTTTGAAATAGTATTTATAGGGTAGTCCATTTGGGTAGTCCATGGACTGGGGGGTCGGTGTTTTGTCCAACACCCATTTCCACTCATAAAGAGAAGAAAGGCTGGTGACTCGCGGCGATCTCGTCCCACAAATTGCTCTCGCATCACAAAGTAACGGTCCAAATCCCATTGCACTCCGAACTTTTCTGCCTTTTCATTTGTTACTGTGATTATCCAAGTCTCTTCAGGAACTATTATTAAATGATAATAATTTCTGCTTAACATTTTTTTCCAGAAAACAATATTTATTTTTTTAAAAATTTAGCCAAATGTTCTTTCAATGGTAGGGACTAAAATGTAGTTTGAACTAGATCCTAAATGAAAACCACGGACTAGAAGCAAACAAAGAACTGTCAGTGGCAGGAGTTGGAAAAGGGAAAAGGTTTCAGGATTTGAACCAAGGAACAAAACCACAGTGCAGGTGAAAAGATCTTGACTCCTGTCCCTTACCCTCCCAAATATATAAAAGTAAATATAAAGACCCATACATGTACTTCTATTGCAAGCCACTCCATGAAAGAAAGGAGTCAGGGTTCTTGTTGGACATTTTCATACACATACACACTTAAAGAGTCAAGGTCGGCCAGCTCTGGGATAACCTATCCTCAATTTTCGTTTACTTTTCTGCTATTTTTTGCAAAACTAGGTTACAAAATGAGTTTAAAATTCGCATAGAAACATGTTTCAGACGTTTCGATACTCCAGCCAATCCTCTTTCATTCATCAAAATAAATAAGGGGGGAATCAGTGAAACACTCAAGTTTAATGTCGGGACATTAATAATATAGCTGGTGCCTTTTTCAATTTTACCTCATAGTTCAATCAAGATTTGGAGTGCCTGCAGAAAATACAGTGCTGCTAGTGGTTCCCGGTCACATGCTGCATTTCAAAGTGCAGCTGAATTATGCCAACAGTTGAAAAGGAAACGGCAAGTTAAAATCTTATAAAACTCACAAACATACAAACACAACTGAAAGCAGAGATGTCTCCAGCTTGAAAAATTTTTGGGGTCCAGCTAATTAATATTCAAGAATATTTAATGTTTCATCTTAAGTGTGCCGCAGTACCCTTTCAGATTTCTAAATTGCACAAAAATGAAGTCTTATCCCTCCCCTCAAATATGTATTTAAAATGAAATGATCAGTTTCTTTGAAACTGTTATGCCTGTTCACTCATAGACCAAAATTGAGATACATGGGCTGTCAAGCTCTATCGATCACACCTGTATACGTACTTCTCAAGGAATACGCATGCTGTGGGAAGTGTTGGCTCAAGTTGAAAAATGATCTAGATCTCCACTGCCAAAAAAAAAAACTGAATCTCAATTTTACATAAAAGAGCATTATTTGTTTCAACAACACTTGTGGTGTAATTTAGGAAGAAAAGAGTAAATAAATGTAAGCAATACACCTTTCATCGTCAGCCCTTGACTTCGCCATGGGCAATGATAATAATGAAGTGATTGAAAACTTTCAAGTTTCTTGTAAACATAAATTGAAGCCAAAAAAAAAAAAAAGGGAACAAAAAGGTACCACGACCTTGACCCCAACCCAGGCCCCACCTTTTGGCTACTACCAAAAAAATCAGTCGACTACAATCGACTGAAAATAACAATACCTTGGAATTTGAGAAACTCAGTCATTTCTCTGCAGTGAGAAATAAGAATGAACATTCAATTTCTCTGTGAAATATTCCATTCGCTTGTTTTTTCCAGACATCTGTAATTTGCATAAACATTTCATTTCCAATTGGACCCTTCGTTCTATATTGTGTGTGTCCAAAGGAAAACAAGTGCGTCACAGGATGCAAGCTAACTTTTGATAACTTGCTAAGCATTAATAATAGCGAAAGAAATATTAAAATGAAAAAAAGAAAAACTACTTAGTTTGGACATCTTGCTGAATAGAGTTTTCCTTCCGACTTAAAAAATTATTATGATCATTAATTCATAGGGATTCATTGAATGAGAGGTACCTTCTCATAAAAGAACACGACAAAGACTTTTCTAAAAAGGTATGGTGGAGACTTTCAGTTTCAATTCCGACCACATTGCAAGAAGAAAGTGATTTTGAAAGTTGGTTACTGATTTCAAGTTGAGTAAGCTTAAAGGGGCTGTGTTTTGGTATTTTTGCCTTATTCAGAGTTACAAAAGTCTGTATAAATGGTGAACCAAAAATACTACTTTGCTTTCAGTACCAATAACCATAAGTATCTCCGCTTTGAATGGATTTTTTGGCCACCTGAAGTTAAGGAGGGCAAGGATGAAAATGGATTGTCTGATAAATTCCAAGCAATACTTGAATGTTATTTACAATTTTTGCTCTGAAACAAACAAGACTACACTACATTAATCACTGAAAGTTTATGAGCAAGCACTTAAGCAAGAACGCAAGTCACCTACAACCTGAAGTGAGAGAAGGTGCTGTTACTGTCTTTCATTTGCACCTGTGCAGTGTGATGAGTGTTATTGAAAATGGATGAGAAGCGGTGTAGGACGAAACACTACGCAAATGGACTACCCTGTAAATACTATTTCAAAAGAGTACTGTTTGTCTATATGTAAGCCGCGTCTCAAACAGTGCTTACCTAAACCTAAACACCCATTTTAAACAGTGTTGATCAACAGTATTTAAGTCTCAGCAGCCATTTTAAAAAGGTTTCCTTTCGATGATGTTATTGTTGTGATGGCCTATTACATCATGTAAGTGAAGTGAAACGGGTGCAGTTCTTGTATTTAGCTGCATGTCACCATGCGCACAAAAATAAACAGGGTATGTGCAATGAAAGTATTTTTTTTTTATAATCAATTCACTATCAGTTCATTCAATAGTACTCATTCGAAATGGTATTCTTAGGAGTTAGTTCATTTTAGGGTAGTCCATGGACTGGGGGTCAGTGCTTTGTCCACCACCATGAGAAGCATCTATTCAATGTGGTGAAGGGGGTAGTTTCGAAAGAAATTCTGGTGCTGCGTCGGTGGGGAAGTAGTATACAAAAATTTGGTTTTATCATTAAACTAATAATTATGATTATTCCTATTTTTCACGTTGCCATGTTACCACCAATAGCGTAGCTCCTATTTTACTGTAAAAACTACACATAACCCATAATTCCCCGATTCGCTCTGACGAAGCGCTAACGCTCAAAATGCCAGCTTTCAGAATCTCTGTACGGTGGCCAATTTACATTATCAACTCCGTTGATAATACCAAATTTTTCTATTCCATGTGGTGTGTTGTTCTTTGTTATATTTTGATAAAACCAAATTTTTGTATTTCATGTGGTGTTTGTTGTTCTTTGTTATATTTTACTTTCTTGGCCAATAGGACTGTAATGGAATGCAATGACACTCAAATACCTACTTAGATGCATACGCTCATTTGCTCCTCCAAATCAACTAATGGCAATTTAATGATATTTTCGATTTTAAACTGAAGGCCACACCCTTGCCCGAAGAAGAATGCGACCCTGAGGTGAGTGCAATTTGAGTCGTGTACTGTGATATGATTTGAACCATACTGTGAGATTTGATCCAAATATCTTTCTGGATTTGGTGTGACGGGATTGGACTGGACTTGGCTGAATCAGATCAGTCTCGAAAAGCTGGATCGGATCGAACTGGACTGGCTTAACCGGATCTAACTGGACTTGGCTGGACCAGATCGCACTGGACTTGGCTGTACCAGATCAGTCTGGAATAGCTGGATCGGATCGAACTGGACTGGCTTAACCGGGTCTTACTGGACTTGGCTGTACCAGATCAGTCTGGAATAGCTGGACCGGATCAAACTGGAATAGCTGGATCGGGTCGAATTGGACTGGCTTAACCGGGTCGGACTGGACTTGGCTGTACCAGATCAGTCTGGAATAGCTGGATCAGATCGAACTGGAATAGCTGGATCGGATCGAACTAGACTGGCTTAACCCGGTCGGACTGGACTTGGCTGTACCAGATCAGTCTGGAATAGCTGGATCGGATCGAACTGGACTGGCTAAACTGGACCGAACTGGACTTGGCTGTACCGGATCGAACTGGACTTGGCTGTACCGGATCGGACTGGACTTGGCTGTACCAGATCAGTCTGGAATGGCTAGACCGGATTGGACTGGAAAGGCTGGACCGGATCGAACTGTACTGGCTGGACCAGGTCGGACTGGACTTGACAAGACTGGATCGGTCTGAAATGGCTGGACCAGATCGAACTGAACTTGGCTAGACCAGATCGAACTGGAATAGCTGGATCGGATCGAACTGGACTGGCTTAACCGGGTCGGACTGGACTTGGCTGTACCAGATCAGTCTGGAATAGCTGGACCGGATCGAACTAGAATAGCTGGATCGGATCGAACTGGACTGGCCTAACCGGGTCATACTGGACTCGGCTGTACCAGATCAGTCTGGAATAGCTGGACCGGATCGAACTGAAATAGCTGGATCGGATCAAACTGGACTGGCTTAACCGGGTCGGACTGGACTTGGCTGTACCAGATCAGTCTGGAATAGCTGGACCGGATCGAACTGGAATAGCTGGATCGGATCGAACTGGACTGGCTTAACCCGGTCGGACTGGACTTGGCTGTACCAGATCAGTCTGGAATAGCTGGACCGGATCGAACTGGAATAGCTGGATCGGATCGAACTGGACTGGCTTAACCCGGTCGGACTGGACTTGGCTGTACCAGATCAGTCTGAAATAGCTGGACCGGATCGAACTGGAATAGCTGGATCGGATCGAGCTGGACTGGCTTAACCGGGTCATACTGGACTTAGCTGTACCAGATCAGTCTGGAATAGCTGGACCGGATCGAACTGGAATAGCTGGATCGGATCGAATTGGACTGGCTTAACCGGGTCGAACTGGACTTGGCTGTACCAGATCAGTCTGGAATAGCTGGACCGGATCGAACTGGAATAGCTGGATCGGATCGAACTGGACTGGCTTAACCCGGTCGGACTGGACTTGGCTGTACCAGATCAGTCTGAAATAGCTGGACCGGATCGAACTGGAATAGCTGGATCGGATCGAGCTGGACTGGCTTAACCGGGTCATACTGGACTTAGCTGTACCAGATCAGTCTGGAATAGCTGGACCGGATCGAACTGGAATAGCTGGATCGGATCGAATTGGACTGGCTTAACCGGGTCGAACTGGACTTGGCTGTACCAGATCAGTCTGGAATAGCTGGACCGGATCGAACTGGAATAGCTGGATCGGATCGAACTGGACTGGCTTAACCCGGTCGGACTGGACTTGGCTGTACCAGATCAGTCTGGAATAGCTGGACCGGATCGAACTGGAATAGCTGGATCGGATCGAACTAGACTGGCTTAACCGGGACGGACTGGACTTGGCTGTACCAGATCAGTCTGGAATAGCTGGATAGGATAGAACTAGTCTGGCTTAACCGGATCAAACTGGACTTGCCTGGACCGGATCAATCTAGATTTGGCTGGATCGGATTGGTCCGAAATGGCTGGACTGGTTGGCTTGGTCAATATTCCCAAAAGAGATTTTTTTCCTGGAATAGGTGCACTTCATGTAAAACAGCATATGGAAAGTGGGAGTTTGACAAGAAGTGACAAACACCATTGGTGTTTTTTGCTTGTCATACTTCCACTCTGCTTCTTTTTTTTTTTTTCGCAGGTGACATTTGGTCCAGGAGCAATGACATTGTGCGTCATTAGAAAACACAATAGAAGACCAAGTAGATGAAGGTAAAGACCTATATACTCAATTCAATTTGTACAAGGTAGTCCAGCTATCTTAATCCAACACTCACTTCCTCCTTGTTTGTCCTCTTCCCTTAAAACAGGAATTTGTAAGAAAAAAAAGAACAAACGGAAGAAGAAAAAAAAAACAAGAAAGGCGAGAAAAACCATAAAGCTGAACCTCAAGAGAAACGTCTGAAATTGGAGAACAACGAATGAGCCGATGGAATATGCTACGCCGTACGTGACAAAATATCAAGTCCGCTAAAAAATAAAACAACTTGCACAATTAACACTCAAGTTGACAACAATTAGCATCAGTTTGTTTGTTGACCAAATCAAATTCCTCGCAATTTATGTCACTTCTCTTGTTGTGCAATTCATGTATTCAAGGCCCGTGCATCGAATGTCAAGCTCGATAATTTCAATTCAATATGCTTGTTTTATAAATCAAGAAGGGAGAGAATAGCTTTTGATCAATTCTATTTTCGAGGGGAACTGCACCAGTAATGGCGGGCAACCCGTTTATCGTCCCAATAGGGAGTTTAAGAAATGACGACTGCTACGGCAACGACAACACCAAATTATTATCACCTGTTTTAATATATGAGGCGGGCCAGTCCGGCTAGGCCCCTTTTGCCAAGATCTCGGCTCATGCCTGTTTTTATTTAGTAAAATTTCGGTTCGTTTATATCAGAAGGCGGGCTGGCCCACTTGCCGAGATCCCAGCCTGAGCTACGGAGATCTCGGCAAGCCAGGATGAAAAATTCTCATATAAATGGTCCAGCCCGGTTTGCTGGGATGAAAAATTCTCATGACGTGTGGGTTGCCTTGAAAACGTAGTCGGATTTGCATAATCACAGGATTATTTTTGCATCCTTTGTTTTAAAATGCCATTCCGTACTTGCTAGCGCTAAAATGAACCTTTCGTTTCAAACGTCAGAGCAAGAAAATTCACCAGGTACCCCATGCGTGACTTTGACAGTTACAAGACACGTAAACAAATTCCTAAAATTCATCCCGGTAAACCTGTCTGATATCGTCCATATAAACACTTCATCTAACAGGGCTGGCTCGCCTCTTATAAATTAAACAGGCCCTAAAAGAGGAAGAAATTATCATGCTGCACGTGCGGCACGCATTTTTGTAAGGCATTTCTCTCTCGTACTCATCAAAACACAAAATGACCAATTTTCGGGTTTTGACGACAACATGGACAACGAACAGTGAATCTTTTGTTCTTTCTCTTTTTTTCAAATCCGTTGGTACGATTTTGGTTATCGAATACTTCGCCTATCTTATACAACATAAACAAGATGGAAACGCCTTGAAACACTTAGCACTTAGGATAGCTCAAGCTAATAGTTTGAAGTAACGTTTTCGTCGCCGTAGCCTTCTTGGTTTCTTGATATTTTGTCACATTCGGCGTAGCATAATTGAAATAATCACTTTGAAAACAACAGTGAATTAAATGAATAAAGTCCCACTGAGTATATAAATAGCATTTCTTCAGTACTCGGATGAGTGGCCTAGCGCCATTTGCAACAGACTGGTCACATGACTGATAGTTGGTGAGCTTGAAGCTTTATAAATTCCAAAAATGTAGAGGTCATGTTTGACCTACTCAGAATACAAATTTTGAGAGAGAAACTACCTTTAAGGTAAAGATTTCATGATCAGTAAAATACTTGAAAATTCCATACTTTCGTTTATGAACGAAAAGCTTTTGTTCTCCAGGTCAATTTTCCATAATTAAGCGTCAAAAACGGAGCTCAGATTCTTAATGTTACCAAGGGTGAAATAAGTGAGAGCAGATGTGGAAATTTTCAGACTTTAAATCTCGATTCAAAGCTTTAAAAGCAGTTTGAAAGGTTAAAAAAAAACCAGGATTGGCATGAGATCAGCAGACTCCTGTAAGACTATGTAAAAGAGGTCATGTGACAAACTGTTGCAAAAGGCCCATTCTATATTTCGTTGTCTGTCAGTGGTAAATGTGACGCGAGAGAAAATAAACAATATAGGAGAAGACTAAGAGAGATTAAGCAAGACGTTTAAGCTTCTTTAGTCTGTTAACTAGATATATTGAGTGTGACAAGTCGAAGAGTGAATTAGCATGCTTTTGTGACACACAACTGTCTACTGTTTGCCGAAAATGTCCTGCTTAAACTCTCTATAGATGCGAATTTGTTTTTTTTAAAAGGCTGTTTATGATGGGAAACAAGAAAGTTCCTTACTGTGTACTTCCCGCAATGACGCGGTTTTACAACAGATGGACCTTAGAAAACAAAACAGTTAATAGGCCACTTTACAGTGGCATAATCGGTAACCTGGCTATTACATGGCAGTGAAGTTGGAGTGAAGCTTGCTATGATACAGACCTCACTTTTATACACATGATTACAAGGCTTAGGGGAATCAATGCATGGATTTGTATGAGTTAATTTAATCCCTGGAGCCTCACAGTGATGCCTTTTGTTTCAATGAGACTGAATTTTCATATATCGAAAGTGTGTTACTGCGTTTGCAATGCTAACTAATCTGAGATTTACATAAGAAATGCAGAAACTCCAGCCTCACTTTCATATGGTGGCCAGGATCTGAAGCGCATAACTTTTCTTAAATGAGTCAAAAAATCAAAAGAGGAATTATTGAACAACTGAGTGTGAGCAATAAAATTATATTAAAGGTAATGATGACAGCAGTGGTACTTTTTCATACTTTTTATAGTTCAACAATAATTTTAATAAAAGATGTTTGTTGGTACACTTTTTGTACACTTTCAGTTTGCTAGATTTGTTTGTTTGTTAATGAATCGTGAAGGAACACTAAATATAGGCTGCCCTGGCGTGCAAGTAGTTTCTTAGGCGTCATAGCAAGCATTTATAAAAGCGCACAAAGAGAGGGGAAATGTGACCCTGCAAGTGATAAAGGCCAATGCAAAACGGGAGAAATTCTTTTTTCAGTCTTTCCGACGCGAAAAATTGGATCAATTAAGTTTCACGAATAATTTAAGAATTATTTGAGAAGATATGAATACCAAAAAAGCATTAATATCGAAACGAGGAAAGTAAAGGCGCAATATCTTACTACATCCCTTAAGACCCCTTACCTTATTAGTTTTAGAGGAAAACAAAGGTGTGAGGTAATGACCAGATTAGAAATAATTTTGAAGGGGGTAGTTTCCAAAGAAACTGTGGTTGCAGCGTCGGTGGGGAAGTACCAGGGGCACCCAAAGAGAATATAGTTTAAAGTCACTTAGACATAGCATTGTTAAACGTATTTTAGCATTTAAACGGTAGATATAGGCGTATTTTTATCCCCTAAAAATTTTTCATCTGTTCGGATTTCCTAGCTGAAAGTCTAGTGATCCGAAAATTATAGGGATCAAAACTTACCTTTTCGAAGATTTCAGCCAGAAAAAAGGCTCCCGAAAATTCTAGGTGAGCTTTTTAGGGTAAAAATCCGTTTAAAATGGACAATTATACCATCTTTTAGATGTTCGAAAATCCTAGGACAGGCAGGCAAGCAAGAAATTTTACAACAAATGTTCCGAAAATTCTAGATCTCAAATCGTCTTCCGAACAGATATTTTCCGAAAATTGACGTTGGGTGCCCCTAAAGTACTATACAGAAATTTGGTTTTATCAATGGAGTTGGTAATATAAATTGGCCACCGAACGCTCGAAACTTCAGCTTTTAGAATCTCTGTACGGTGGCCAATTTTCATTATCAACTCCGTTGATAAAACCAAATTTTAGAAATAATTTTGTCTCACATTTCACCCTCCTTTGTTGCATATCTTTTAAAAAACAAAAAGACAAAAGACTAACGATAAAACGGAGAAAAAACAGAGATAGTGAAAACGTTTAAACGCAGCCGATTTCGGGCCCGCTCTTTCATCCGCTGTGATGTTTGGTTTCGGAGTCCGTTTGTTTACAAGGGAATAGGGGCAAGCCTTCGTCCAATAAGGGGCTCGAGTGAGAATATCGGGCGCCGAGTGTTTCTCTTTTCAAATCCACCTTCGGGGTACTACTTGAAACGGGGTCCACTTAACCCTTGCTAATATTACGGAGTCCGTTAGTTATTGTAGGATCCGGGTTCTGTATTCGGACTCTGTTTGTTTTGATCGGCCTCGGGTACTCAGGAACCCAATATGATCCATTTCTACGGTTTGTACACTTGGCAGGGGCAGCAGAATTTTTAAGGCATGTGTGTGTCAGGGGCCGCAAAATGTCTGCGGCATGCGTGCTCGACAGGGGCCACAGAATTTCGGCGGCACGTGAGCTTGGCATGGGACCCAGAATTTCTGCAGCATGGTTCCTTGCCAGGGGCCACAGAATTTCTCCAGCATGTGTGCTTGACAGAGGCCGCATAATTTTTGAGGCATGTGTGCTTGACAGGAGCTGCAGAATTTCTGCGACATGTGTCCTTTTCGGGTAATTTTAGTAGAGTAGTGGGTAATTTCTTTGCAGCTGCCATATTTCAATATGTTGCAGTTAATTTTATTTGATTTAGAAAAAAAGTGAATGATATTTTGCAACAATTCTGCAAGAATTTAGTATTTAAAGTGAATTATTGAAGAGATGCAATAAAAAGCGTGCCATCTAGCATTACCATTAGGCTGATTTAGCAACAAAACGGGAACGTCAGTGGCGACGTCGCGCGCAGCAAAACTACCAATGAGAATTTAGAATAGAGAAGAAAAGAGTGGAGTCTATTCTATTCTGAATTTTCATTGGTGTTTTTTCTGCGCGCGCCGTCGCCACTGACGTTCCCGTTCTGTTGCTAAATCAGCCTATTTTATCTCAGAAAGGGCGTAACTGTGCTCTGCAGTGGGTTACTAGTGTTTCGGACATTGTTAAGAAGGTCCTTTTAACTGTAACCTCAATTTTTAGCCAAAACATTCTGTTCAATATTTTGGGAAAATACACCATTTTCAGATCTTAAATTGCTATTCCTTTTGCATACTTCAAGAAAAAGCTCTAAAATGCTGTTTTCTTGCTGAATGATGCACACAGCTAAGGTGAACAGGTCTTATTTTCACGGAAAAATGCACTTTAGAAAAACACAAAATTGTTTGGAAGGTGTTTTTAATTGCTCTCCCGAGACTCCTTGAAACTTACAAATATGCTGTAGGTCGTGGATGTGAAGCGCTCAACGAAGACTAATAAATCTCCTGCTAGAAACTCTTGTTTATTGTTCATTATTTCTGTCGATCTAGTTATGTGATAATTGCACTGATCCAGTGAAAATATATTTGAGTTGCACAGTAATTATTGAAACTGTGATTGTTTCAGGAGTTTAGGCCTACCAATATTTTTCAAAATCGGGGACAAATTGTTTGGATACCCAATATAAAACAGTCAGGTAAAAAAAGGTCGTAAATACTCTCAGTTTTATCAGAAATAATACACAAACACTAGTGACAAACACAGTAATTTTTTTTGAGTAATTAGAGTAGAGTAATTTACTCAGACTTTTAATTTTTCCTTACAATAATTTTTCACAGCACTCGTCGCATTAAGTCTTTCTTTCCTTACAAGGACAGACTTAGGGCCGTGGCCAAATGGCTAAGGTCTTATGTAGAGAGGCCTGTTGAGACTGCAATGATTTTTGTATCGGAAAAACTAAAAGACGATTGCATGACAGAAAAACTGAGCATTATTAATATATTCCTGATAAAGTTAGATAAAAAGTTAAAGGAAATCAAGAGAAAATGAGGGGACAGAGAAGGAGGCTCCCGGTCCAGCCCTTGGGATATGTCAAGTCCACGAAAGTTATTTTTAGACGAGCGGAAGTCTTCCGAGACGTCCGCATGCAGGCCAACCTCGGTCCGATGTTTGAAAGAAAATATATATTCATCAGCCTTCCACGTGCGCCATCATTTTCTCTTTTCACTAAGAACCTGAGAGCGAAGCAAGACTGCATGCGGACGTCTCGGAAGACAGACTTCCCCTAGAACAAAGACCTCCGCTCGTCTAAAAATAACTTTCGTGGACATAACATATCCCGGCCAACGCCTTGAGCCTCCCTCTCTGTCCCCTCATATTTTCTTGAGGAAATTGAATCACAACCTGGACTATTTGTTTCTTTACATATCAGTTTGTGTTGATAACACAATGATGAATGTTTCTATTAAATTTATACATATATATGCACAGTCAAACATCGATTATTCGGACGTTAATTGTCACGATTTTTTTCTGGTCAAAATTTGTTCGTGAATATTAATTAATAAGGATGAAAAATGCTACTTAAAAGCGTGTGTCAACCTTGCTTTTATTGTTGCTACTTAACAGCACTTTCCTTCTGAAACTCATTGCTAGAGGTAAAGTGCTGCAGATAATATGAAATTCTGACTCCGAGCTGTTTTGTCGCTTAGTGAAGTTCTATGCTATATTTACTAGTTCAGCCTTTGCATCGATTTATTGCGATCTTCTATCAGTCGTTACATTTATTCGACAATAAATTTCCAACATCACTGCGATCGGGGTTTTTTCTCCTTGTTTGGTCGTGACGAGGCATAATTTAGATTTCTCTATCATTACACTGCAAATCACACAGTAATTCTCTTTTCCCGCGGTCCAGGCCCATTTTCATTGCGGGGTAAGAGGGAGTCTCGGAACAGGACTACTGACAACCAAGAAAAAATGAGGGGACAGAGAGGGAGGCTCAAGGCGTTGGCCGGGATATGTTATGTCCACGAAAGCTATTTTTAGACGAGCGGAAGTCTTTGTTCTAGGGGAAGTCTGTCTTCCGAGACGTCCGCATGCAGTCTTGCTTCGCTCTCAGGTTCTTAGTGAAAAGAGAAAATGATGGCGCGCGTGGAAGGCTGATGAATATATATTTTCTTTCAAACATCGGACCGAGGTTGGCCTGCATGCGGACGTCTCGGAAGACTTCCGCTCGTCTAAAAATAACTTTCGTGGACTTGACATATCCCAAGGGCTGGACCGGGAGCCTCCTTCTCTGTCCCCTCATTTTCTCTTGAGACAACCAGGTTTGAGGCTGCTTCGGACTTCAAGCTATGCATGCTGAATTTATCGAGATCCTCAACAAAGGGCTTGATA
>NC_090891.1:51473487-51483487 GCF_036669925.1 Montipora capricornis
CCCCCAACTCAAGTTGCTCTTATCCAGCATACTAGAAGAGCAACATACCAGGGTGGACATTGCTGGGGTCAAGCAATTGTTCCAGTGATGAACTTCCCATGTCCAAGTCAAGGGAGATGGATGACGACTGATGCTGGCTGGAAGCCCCTCTGGACGACATTACCAGCCGGATCATCATCTTGTGATGCACTTATTAAATGTCACTGCAAGAAAGGTTGCAGGTCTAACTGCTCATGCATCAGAGTAGCTCTTAGGTGCACTCACTTTGCGGTTGTGGTGAAGACTGTGTAATAGATTGATTACGCTACTCAAGGTAGGCAGAATAACTGATTAACCAAAACTTGATATAATGCTCCCAAAAGTCGTGCCACAGCTTCATTGTACTGAAAAATTCAAGATGGGCGCTATTGTTGCAGCCTGCAGTTAGTATCACAAGTCATTCATCCCTCAATCCCTATGCCAAATGTACCACGCACCTTTTAAAAACTTATTTGGCAACAATGTTGCTGAGGTGTGGGGTATTTAATATAGTAACGAGAAAAGACGCTGGTCAACTGCAGATGGCCCCCTCTTTTCGAGGTCACGTGATCTGCTTTTAAATACTGAGACTTTCTTACAAAAAGTCGTATTTTCTCTGAAAGTGTTTTAACTGCTCACACTTTAGAAAACACTTCCTAACTAGTTTCGTTGTCTTATAATCATTGACAGGTGTTACATGTGAAGCAAACCTAGTCAGAAGAACAGCAGTTTTGTTGTGAAGGCCAAGGTCATAACGAAAATTGCCTTGTGGTGCGTAAAAAATAAAAGCTTATAGTTTCCTGTGTTGAATTGTTAGGTGATGATATCATGACGACAAATATAACTAATACCAATGTAATTTGGAACATTTTGAATTAATATAATAGGCCAGAATGGCTATCTTGTAAGTCTAGCCTCGCTTTCATGCATAATGGCTCCTTAAATGGCCTAGACCTAGTTTCTGTCAATGGCTCCATATCAAAATCTCTTTAGGTTGCCATAAACAACCTCTGAGCAAAATTTGATGCTTTCTTCACAAAGTGCAGCATTTTTCACATATCCGCCAGACTATTCTGATCCTATTTGATCTTAGCGCAGCGTTTGACGCTATGTGGCATGACAATCTGCTTGAAAGGCTGAGATTGAGGTTTGGTGAGAGTGGAAATGCACTTGACTGGTTTGCATCTTACTTGCCTGATAGAACGCAACGTGTGGGAGTTAATGGTGGCTTCTCGGGCATCTTTCCACTCAAACAAGGTGTCCCACAGGGCTCCTGTCTACGCCCGCTTCTCTTTACGGTTTGCACTAGCAAGCTATTTGAGATAAATGGACTTCACCTTCCTAGTATCCATTGTTATGCCTATGACACGCAACTGTACCTAGCGTTTAGTCCTAACACCCCAGATGACGCTGAAGAAGAGGTACACGCTATGCGTGACTGTATCGCGGACTTGAGAAACTGGATGATAAACAATCAGTTGTTACTGAACTATGATAAGACAGAGTTTGTACTTCCAGGTATTAGACAGCAGTAAGCTAAGATTGATATCAGAAATATTAGAGTTGGAAGCTCTGAAGTAAACTCGAAACCTGTTGTTAAAAATCTCGGTGCTTGGTTAGATTCCACACTAACGATGTCAACTCTAGCAAATTCTGCAGTGCAGCGTTTTATCACTTGCACAACATCAGTCGCATCAGGAAATTTCTTGGTCTGGAGGTCAAACCTTACTTCACGCCTTTGTTACATCGCGCGTTGATTATTGTAATGGCCTTTTGTATGGCATACCAGCATCTCAGCTGAACAAGGTCCAGCGTGTTCTCAACGCTGCAGCTAGGCTTAAAACATATCTTTTTAAAGTAGTCTATGGATAATAATAATAATTATTGTAATATATTTTAACTTTTATGCATATATTTCCTCATTAGTATTGGCTTATTTTTTTTAGATCTTGCAAATGTAATGCGCATTTGATAATTTTTATGTATTTTGCGCAATATAAATATTAAATTATTATTACTATTATTATTGTTATTATTATTATTATTATTATCTTTTTGAGGATTTTTAATAATTGTTATTAGTAGTGTTTTTAGATAGTCATTTTTCGAATGAATCTTTTTGAATCTGTAAATAGTCTATGAATAAAATTATTTGGCTTTAAAATTATTATTATTATTATTATTATTATTTAAAACATATTACAATCAAAATAAATAATTACTACTAAAATTCGGTAATAGTTCACTCAGAATAGCTCAACAGCTAATCGAGCTGAGTGAAAATAAATTATATTAAATGAATCCGTTGGTGAGCAATAAAGCTTGAAGAAGACAAAGGAATAGATACTATAATGAGAAAAGATAGACTGACAGTGAAAAAGAAAAAAAAAAGAAAGAAAGAAAACGAACAATCAAAAAACTCATTCCACACAGAAAAAAGATAAAATTTTACATCATTAGTAAGTACCAGATGAACACTCATAAGTCTTTTTGACTTCTTTTAGGGGTAGATGTTTAACAGGTTCATCAAAACTGTTCCAAACTTTTAACATAGCCTTTTTGGAGGTCTTAGAGATGAAGAACTGTGTGAAGTGTGCAAAACCTCTGTGTAACAGGCCGAAAGAATTTCAGTCCGTGCTGACGAGGATAGTCAAGGCTGGAAAGCTGGTGTTTCGGTGGTTTATTGCGTTTCTTGCTCTGAACTGCCGATCCCGAATGCGCGCACCAAACAACCATCCCTGTTAAGGACAGCAAACCAGTTATCAAAAAATGCTCGGCGAAGAAACAACCAGCGCTTTCACAAACTGATGGCTGTCAAAGGAAATTGCAGGAAAACTCAGATTGTCAAAATGCTAAAGCAGAAGGCTATGATTTTTGAATCGTGGAACCCTAATGAAGGATCTCCACCTCAAAAGAGACTGAATGTTGAAAAATATGCCGAAATCAATGGTTTGTTTTGGGAATGGTATACCAGAGCAAGAGCATCAAACGTCCCTGTCGACGGCCCCATCCTGTTCGAACAAGCACGAATTTTTGCTGAGAGGATTGGAGGCGACACGTTTGAAGGAACAAGTGGCTGGCTAGAAAAGTGGAAACGGAGATACAACATCGGTCAAATGAACATCGCTGGGGAAGAGGACAATGTAAGCCCACAGACCATAAACAGCTGGAGTGAAACAGTGAAAGAGCTGACTAAGGGCTGTTCACCTAGGGATGTATGGAATGAGGACGAAACTGTCTGCTTCTGGAAGGCGACCCTTGAGACATCGCTCTCTCAAAAGGAAAAACGCTGCAGAGGTGGCAAGAATTCGAGGCGACGAGTAACCGCTGCATTCTTTGTGAATACAGAGGACGAGAAAGAGGGCCTTATTGTGATAGGAAGTAGCAAACTGCCGCGCTGCCGCCAAATCCATCATACCACTACAGCGCGAAGTACTTCAGCATTGAGAAGGCGTGGATGAGAACTAAGATAATGGTTACCATTCTTACCAGGTTGAACAACAGTTTGAAAAAAGAGGAACGACACATTACCCTTTTCTTGGACAATGCACCGTGCGATCCGCCCTCGCTGACGGACATGTTCTGCGACATTAAAGTAGCCTTGCTACCGAAGAACACCACCTCGCGCCGCAGCCCCTGGATGCGGGTATAATCAAGGTGTGGAAGGTCTATTACAAAAGGAATATCGTCAGTCAAGTTGACAGAGAGCGTTCTGCCAGCCAAATAGTGAAGTCTGTAAACCTGTTGATGGCCGTGCGATGGATGGTTAATGCTTGGGACGAAGTCAAGAGCGATGTTATCAGTAAAGTGTTTTAGACATGTCGGTATGTACCCGTCAACCTTGGATTTGGATGACGACCATGACGATGATCCGTTTACCGGTCAGGAGTTACTAGACCTTGAAGCCCTAGTACAGAAGATGTCCAAGAAAGGTATTGACGTTGCACCCTATTCTGCCATCGACGATGACACAGACCCCTGTCACTGTTTAGACCCTGCTGACCCTGACTGGAGGAAAACCCTACGGGATGAGGTTATTGCAACTCACACAAAAAATAACAAGACAGGAATAGAGATTGATCGGGACGGTGATGATGGCAGTGACGATGCTCCTTTACCAATCCCAACAGTGCAAACAGGAAAGGGAGCACTCGACCTCGTACGTCAGATTGCTGAGTTCGCCGATTATCGGGGTTGCGAAGAGTTGTCCTCGGCAATCACGAAAGTGTCTGATATTCTTGTTGACTTGAGGCTTAAAACACAAAAGCAATTGAGCATTCTAGATTTCTTGGAGAAGCGGTCGAATGCGAAAGAGTGATAGTCTACGATATCTAGAGTGTCATTACATATGCACCCATTTTTGACATTAATTTTTCAGGTTTTCTTCCGTTAAAATTTCGGAGATTTGGTTAACATTTCTCAAAACTCAATGACAAATCAGTTTCAGGTAAAGCAAATGTTGTCTATTTGCCTAATCTTAGCTTATGAGGTAAACATCTTCATGTAATCACGTTAATCAGTCAAGTTTGGGCTGATTTTGTTGCTTTTTCTCGTAAGCGACCACTTCCCGTAAGGGAACACTTTGTCGTGCACCCTGGGTGATCGCGTACTAGAGAGTTGACTGTATGTAATATTTTGCGATCAATAAAAGGTGATTAGTTAGTTTATTAAGATTATCACGTGTGATGATTCCATACAAGACTGACAGCAGACAAATCTATTTTAAAACGTGTCGTTGGTTCATACAACACTCTGAAAGAATCCCAGAATTTTGACACTACGGGACAAGAATATAGCGTATGCAGCAGGCTTTGTGAAGCTTCCTGACATAAATAACAGAGATCGCAGCTTGTCATCTTCATCTTAAACATTTTGCTTTTAAAGAAAACTATGTCATGAAGTACCTTGTATTGGAACATAGTTAGTGTGGTTTCTTTGGCTATAGAGAAAGCTAATTTAGAGTAGTTGGATATTTGGTCTTATTTAAATCAGAATTAAGACGATCAGCTGATACGGCGGGGTCGTCAACAATTTCAAGTAGTGTAGTATCATCGGCATAGATCAACGAATGGGAGGCAAGATCATCAGTAATATCATTGATGTAAATAAGAAATAAAAGCGGACCTAGCACAGACCCTTGGGGAACTCCAGAGTGAACTGTTCACCAGTCAGAGCATTGTCCTTCTATTACTACACGCTGTTTTCGGTTACACAAGTAACTCTCGAACCATTGAAATAAGGCCGATTGTACACCTAGAGCCTCCAACTTACGCAACAAACCAGTATGCCACACCTTATCAAATGCCTTGCTTATATCTAGGAAGAGAACTCGTACCTCTTTGCCGCCGTCTAAGGCTTCATAAATCTTGTGAACAAGAATCAAAAAGTTAATTAATGAAAGAACACAACTTTTTCACAGATCTTGGAAAAACTTGCCAGCAGAGAAACAGGACGGTAATTCACTTTGACTTGACGGTTGTCATTTTTAAAAAGAGGAATAACATTTGCAAGCTTCCATTCGCTCGGGTACTAACCAAGTGAAAGAGACAAATTAATGAAATGAGTAAAACAAACATGAAAACCCTCACTGCATAACTTAATAATCTTATTACCAACCCCAACATAGCCACATGCCTTACAGATATCAACACCCTTCATCAGTTCAAGCACTTGCTCTTCAGTAGCAATAATACTGGATAACAATTGCTGTCTGATATGGCTGGATAACAGGAGGAATGGCATTGGCACCTGGAAGTTCAGTCGGTGACACAAAATACTCGTTAAATATGCACGCTTTTTCCTTGGAATCTAAAATAGGCACTTCGTTTTCAACAGTGATTGGAATAGATGAAGAATTTTCTCGACCACATACCCTATTAACGATTGACCACCACTTCTTACAGTTGATATCTGGATTACTCAAATCCTTATTGGCTCTTTTTAGCAAATCGTATGAGAGAGGTTACAATGTACATGTTAGGTTGAGCCCGGTAACTTTCCCACGTGACTGGAGATGGACGTTTATTATGAAATTGGCGCAGGCGGTCCCGCCTCCTAATTGCAACGCACACTTTACTATCCATCCAGGGTTTATCGTTTTTAATGAAATATACTTCTGAATAATTGAACAAAAATGACTATACCAACATGAATGGGTTTCATCGATGTCATTAGTGTTTTCACACGGAGAAATCCAGCCAAACTGCGATAGTTCCAATTCAAATCTGTAATATTAACGTTATTAAAATTCCACACACACCTTTTGTACGACCAACTTCTGTGAGTGAAAAGATTCATACTTGCGAAAATAGCAGAATGATCACAATTGGATGGGGGACTTAAAGTCCCTGAAGCACTAAAACGCTCCGGACAGTTTGTGATAACCAAATCCAATATTGTCGAACTGTTAAAGGTGACACGAGTTGGCTCTGCTATCAACTGCGCCAAATTATTACTTTCTAAAGATGAATTTAATTTTTCACCAACGTCACTATTCCTTGATGGATTTGCAACATCGCAATGAGCATTTAAGTCTCTCAGCATAACAATAACGTATTGTTTGGGAAGTTGACGAATTTTATCAAGAACCAGTTGAAAGTACTAAAAGAAATTATCAAGGGAAACACTGTCATTATCAGGCGGCCTGTAACAAACCCCACAGAGAATATCAAAGAAATTCCACGACCACAAGTTCCAAATTTAATCTACGCTTGACCACAAGAGAATTAGCAGAGAAAAATGCAACACCGCCACCTACTCTCTGGTGCCTGTCAATCCGGATAATAGGGCCGTATCCCGGAATTTGTAAACAATCACTGAACACTCGATCGCTGAGCCATGTTTCGGTGACTGCAAAGACATCAAACCCATTCTCCTTCACCAGTTCACAATTCTCATCAAACTTACCATCCCTATTCAAACTTCTAGCATTTAAATGGCCGAATTTGAAAAAAGGTCCCGGATTTAGTTCAACATTTCAGCAATTCTCAAAACAATACAGAGTGATCCATAAGAAAATTAAAGCGGTGTCCTCGCGATTCAGAAAATAAACAAACTTAAAACAGCGTATCCGAAAATAATTAAAGAGCCCAACAGCACCTAATAGCCCCATTATCATAAATTACAAGAACAACCAAACACTAAAACACTAAAACGAAAGTATAGATAAGTACAGGCAAAATACAAATAAAAAGAAACTAAATAGCAAATAATTACAAGCAGTATAATCCTACAAAAAGACACAAACCAGCACTAGGGCAATTCTCATCGTCACTTATAAATTAGAAAATAAAAATTCAGTTCACAAGAGTCCATGTTTTGTGAAGTCATATTGATTAGCAACTTGAAACCTTCTGCCATCTGATTTCCGTTTCACAAATATCTTGTCGTCTACAGTCTAGGTGGTATCTACATTAGTACATGATACTCTAGCAGTGTACGATAATTTCTGGTTAATTTTAGTTAAATCTTCATTGATATAAAATCCCGATCCCTTAAGATTCTTTCTGTTCCGTAATATTGAAAGGTTATCTTTGTGGGTTTTTTTCAATCTACTGTAACGATGATGGCTCTGTTCGTTCCCGTGTTCGTTCCCTCCTCTTTCTTACCTACTCAATGAGCTCTGTCAACTATTTCATAGTTTACGTCGAAACCAATTTTCTCCCTGCATAGATTCACAAATTTCTCTGCACAATTTCCTTCTTCCTCTTCTTCTTCTTCTTCTTCTTCTCCTTCTTCTTCGACAAAGCCCATAACCCTCACATCTTGACGACGGGAAAACTGTTCATTCTCGTTTGCCTTCGCGGCCACCTTCTCAATGGTGTCTTCCAAGGTTTTCACTTTCCCCTCCAGAATAACAATTTCAGCTTTCAAGTCTTTCAAAATACTCTCCATAGCTTGGCCCACAGCTTCTTTAACAGCCTTTGCTTCCACGACTTCAACTTTCATGCCCGCGTTCGTCATGGCCTTGCTCAAACCAGCAAATTTTAAATCGTCAATTCATAGGACAAGTCACATTTAAAACACTTTTAAAACGTTGCCCAAGTACTAACCGTGCCTTCAGAAGACAATTTACATCGAGATAAGCTACTAAATAAGTATTTCCATTTAGCCTGAAGTGATGGATCCACTTGCATTTTAAAGCTTTGTTGAATAAAGCGAAATTGATCATTCTTAAACCTCCCTGCTCTTTTTCACCAATGAGCGTACTTCTTTTAATTTTAGCAGGTTTATTTTCCCAAATAAAATAGAAAGTGATTTTGTTTACTTGCTAGCAGAATTGTTCAGGAGTCACTAGAACAGACGCGTTATATATCAGTTTCGACAGTTCTAAGGATTTTGCCTAAAAGAGTTAATCTCCGTTTCTTCCACTTAATTAATAGATTCTCTAAAGCAGCTACAATGTTAGACATATTTAGTTGGAACACTTAGCGAATAATCCAGAATCATCGTGATACAAGATCGTAGCTTATACCACATCCCCCTCCCCCCAATTCAATGTTGTGTGAGAATTTTTCGGGCTACTACTAGTAGTTGTGGAAATCAATATTGGAGGAAGGGGGAAACCGGGATGGGTGTTCCAACAAATGTGACGAGTATTGTAGCTTGTCGTAAAAGTTGAGTTTGTCGCAGACAAGAACAAAATAGCAGTGAACGATTATAGAGTTCACGATTATAAAGACTTGCTTTTATTCTCCAACACAGTACTCCTTTCTTTACACTCTTTCTGTTCCCTCACCTGCGCATGCCCGTCACGCAATACAACGACATTACATCTCTCTCTTCCTCGGAAGACTAAGGAAATCGGCAAATCTGTAGAGGTGTAGATCAGAAGTCAAGTCTCTTTAGAAAAGAAGTAAACTTGTTACTAAGATAAACGGATTGTCTCTTTGCATGCTTTGTATTAAAAAAGGTGGGTAGTTGGTCTGAAAATGATGATACTCAAGGAATATGTGTTGGAGAGTTTTTTGAAGGCCAAATATTTATAAATACTATGTGGTGTGTAAAGGAACATCTTTAATACGCTGTTTTTCCGCGTTTCCATGTAAAGTAGTTGACACTGTGTACTTTGATTAGCGTAGCGTGCACATGACATCCGGGGCTTTAATTATTATCGAGACGAGAATCGATCGACTTAAGGGCGATTTTCCTTGCACTGGTACTGATGTTGGCATTTGAAGGCGTGACAACGGTTAGCGAATGGAATAAAGCTAGAGAGGTGGGGTCGCTGACGTCTTGTGAGGTTCGGTGTGTATTTAATAATATATCGAGTGGTGCCGATGTGGAGCTGGTACCAACTCAAGAAGAATCTACAGGAACTTAAATTAAAATGGACTTAATGTGTGCAAATTGCAATTGAGAAGTGATTGTCAACGATTCACCGTGCGATTCACCAGATACTTTAGCTCGATATGTAAGGGGGGAAAGAGTTTCCTGGCATAAGAATCATCCTATCCCGAGGTTGTAATCTAAACTAGTTTGTAAATGTGAAATTAAAACAATCCCGTAACAATTCCTGCTATTGCGGCACGATTCACCATGGTGAATCGTTTGTTTAAAGAAATGAACTGTTTATCTTTCAGCTCACCGACGGTTTACCATGGTGAACCGTTGAGATTCACGATTCGAAACCATGTCATCACAGACCAGTGATTGCAAAAGTCTAATTACGTTGTCATATTTTCAAGCCTATACATTTCTTCCTTATAACTAGCATTAGAGGGGCAGAATTTGGAAAGCATTCATTGAGTTATTTCACCATTGTGCATACATAAATTAATCTAATTAATGTGGGTAAACAGTGGTATGGTCAGAAGGCGAGTATGACAAACAATGGACTCGTTTTGCACTTTAACAGGGAAATTACAGACTTGTCGTTTTTCATTAATTAATAACAGGTGTCATTTTCATTAGCTTTATATTTTCAGGGTTTCAGCCTGAGTTTTTCAAAAGCGGAGCACCAACCTTTGCCGATGAACTGTTC
>NC_090891.1:51488487-51493487 GCF_036669925.1 Montipora capricornis
AAGCGGCGTGACAATTTCATTTTTCCGCGGACACCTCATTTTCCTTTACCAAGACCTTAAACTTTTTCCGTAGACAAAGGCTTTTCATAGACGCACCGTGACAAAATATAGGACGCAAACTGAGCCTTTGGTATACAGACCGTAGTAAACGAGCAACAAATACGACACGGATTAACATAAACACAAACCTACACACGCACATACGAAAAAAACCTTCCTGGTCTCGATGGAATGCTACTGTTAAGTAAGCCGTGAAATGCAAATCTTAGCCCATTGTTGACATCCACAATTTAACTACATGGTTTAACACTGTTTTCTTTTTTCAATGCCTTAATTTAAATATTATTGTTTAGTGTAAGGGAACAAAGACATAAAAAAGAAATAACTAAATACAGCGCGAATCATAAGGTTGAAACCAGCCTTATTCACTTGTCTCTGACTCCTTGTGATTTACTTTAAATTGATCCGGTATGGAATTAACATTGTATTTTTCCTGACCAACTAGAAGATGTCGATCGATCACCTTACAGTTAACTCCAAGATCCTTGAGATATGTCAAGGTTTGACCCTAATTAGATGCACGCGGATTTCAATAAGTGTACCCTTGCTCTTCTCGCCAACTTCAACATCAATCGTGTCTCGGAATACAGAAAATTTACGTCACAAAGTGTACCCCAAATGGTGCTTTTTAAGTAAAGATAAACTGCTGCATTTACCCAAAGCTAAAAATAACGCTAACCTTTACGCTTACCTTGTTGTTGAAAATAGGTAGCAAACGCTTAGACTTAAAGGGACACTTCGTATTGGATGTCGAAATTGGGCGTGCATCTAATTAGGGTCAAACCTGGACATAAGTGAGATCCTTGGCCTTTTCCATTGCTTTAACTAGAGTACGACGTTCTTTTTGAATGGCTCTTGCATAATCCTGTGTCATGTAAACATCTTTGAGGGTGCGGGACTTTGAAATTTATTTTTCCTTGACCATACTAACTCCCTGTCTTTTCGACACACAAACCTGGCAATAATTGGTCGCATCCTAACATCCGAAGGCTTTCCGATTCTCTGAACGGGATGAAAGCTGATATTTGTATTGTCCATACCAAGATCTCCCTAAATCAAGGTATGTATTTTGTGTTCACAATTTCATGAACTTCAAGTTCTCACGACTTGTCTGTTTTGTGTCTCTGCATGTGCTTAGAATCGACTCGGTCTTCTTTAGTTGACTTCGGAGCGCGTCAATCTCACATTGTTGTTATTCATTGACCTTCTTATGGACTTGAAGATCTTCAGAAAGTCCGTCTATTCTAGCCTACGCTTCTTCCAAAGACTTCTCCATTCCACAACCTTTCCGTTTAAATCGTCAAGTTTTCCTTTCATTTAATGTCAAAAGCAATCCATATCAGCATCTAGTTCTTCCAACTTCGTTTCTAAGCTATCAGTTCGCATGAACTGCATTAAATATAAAGGACGAAACGTTCTTTTAAAAAACATATTATATTTACATATGTATTCAGAGCTTTCATGATCGTCTTTCGTTTTTGTGTTTGAAAAATGGTAACAAGGCACATTTTTCTCCAGTCATCTTCCGAAATTTACGGTTTTCTGGGAATAACTATATCCTCTATAAGTACAGTTTCCAACCACTTTAATCCCTATTTTGTACATGGCTGTTAGCTGGTAAACGCCTGTGCAAAAATTTGAAATTAAAATTCATTAGTTTAGAGCTCTTTGTGTATGTGGTTGCTGCGTTTAAAACGTTTCACTGATTGACTTTTCTGACACTTGAAGAACAGATATATTTATGCCACTTGTCCATACTAAGTGCTAGTTTTTCACTCACATTCCCAATTAGTTTCCTGACATACCATTTAAAGCTTCCAAACATTCCTTAAAAGGTATTTACATGATAATCAAGTGAAGCTATGATCTTCGCAGATGTGAACGCAATTTTTGCAATTGCGTAGAGAAGCCTGAAAAATTCAGGAGTTCAACGGGGTTTGAACCCGTGACCTCGCGATACCGGTGCGACGCTCTAACCAACTGAGCTATGAAGAAACTGACGTTGGGAGCTGGTCATTTGTGGGTTCTAATGTTCCCGTAAGGAATGGATCAACGATCATATATGATGAATTGGATCATATATGAACTGCGCACATCAAATCAAATGAAGCGATGATCTTCGCAGTTGTGAACGCAATCCGTTGAAGTCCTGAAGTTTTCAGTCTTCTCTACGCGCAATTGCAAAAATTGCGTTCATATCTGCAAAGATCATAGCTTCACTTGATTTCATATCCGCAGTTCATATATGGTCCAGTTCCAAATCATTTTATCGTTAGATGATAATGTTAGCCCTTGGAAAGTTTTCTTGTCTCATTATCTTAAGAACGAAGGAACTAGTTTTCTGCTTCAGTGCAATTTCAATCCATCGCGCCCATCCTGCAAATTACCAATTTTTCATAAAGCATGTCTTGAAGCTTGGTCATCATGATATCATAGCTACAAAACAGGACGTTTTAAATGAGATTATCTGGAACAATCAATCAAGCAATCAAACAAACAATCAAGAGTGTAACAATATGCCCTACGCGACGGCATAAAGATTGTGATTACAACTTGATCTTAAGTTCCAAGTTTTGATCAGTGATCAATCGTGTCCAATAAACCTTGGGAAACCTCCACTCTTACGGAACTCCTGTTGTCTCGATCTTCTTATTACATGCATATGGTGGCAGGAGTGGTGAAACGAACCTGGACGTAGAGACCCTCTCAAGATTTGAATAATAAAGCGATAAATGGCCGCAGGTTTCAGTTTACCGCCGCCCTCGGCGCTCGAAATTCATGATGCTAACGTGGCAGAAAAATGGAAAAAGTTGCGCCTCGCTTGGGACAATTACTCGCTTGTGACTGAACTTAACAAAAAGGCTGAGAAAGTACAGGTGGCTACATTACTGATTATTATTGGCGAATAAGCAAGAGACGTATTCAACCTTCACAGAGTGGGAGAGCGAGGAAAGCAAACAAAAAATAACACCTGTGTTGGAGAAATTTGCGGTGTACTGCTAGCCTTGCAAAAACATACCCTTCAAGCGCTATAGCTATAACAAGCGGGCTCAAGAACCCGGTGAATCGTACGATCAGTACAAGACTGAACTCCGAAAATTGGCTGAGAATTGTGATTTTCACTCGATCACAACCGATGAGATCCTGCGTGACCGACTCATTTTTGGTATACGTGATGCCAAAGTCCGCGAGCTATTACTGAGCACTACCCCCTTCCTACCATAGAGGATGTGGCCATGCGCCTCCATGGGGCAAGATCTTCACTAAGCTAGATGTCAAGAACGGGTTTTGGTACATTGAGCTCGATCACGAGTCATCATATTTGACAACATTCAATACACCCTTTGGCAGATACCGATGGAAGAGAATGTCTTTTGGTATTTGCTCTGCGCCTGAGGTGTTGCAGCGCAGGATGCACGAGTTAATAGAGGGCATGCCGAACGTCGGAGTGATTGCAGATGACTTTGCGGTTGTGGGCTATGGAGAAACGCAAGACGAAGCGATGATAACCTTGTGGCCTTCCTAGAGCTGTGCAAGAACCGCGGGCTGAAACTGAGCACTGAAAAGATCAGACTGAGACATAACTGGAATAACTTCAAAATCACCTTTTTCTACCCTGGTCAAACGAATCTAGATTCCTACTACTGCCCAATCTAATTTTAATTACTTATATAATATTTCTGGTGTTACAGACCGGAAAAATATTTATCAATTACCGGGTAGAGTCGCTCTTGCCACCAGAACGAGAGCCTTTCAATACAAAATCCTAAATCGTATTCTCTACACTAATAGAATCCTATTTCCGATAACAACCCCCCAGGGAATTGTTTGCTGAATCATATCATCATTCTTGGGAAATACGCCATTTATTTATGCCGTTCTAAAAAGATCAAGCCATCTTTATCCTTAATGAAGGCCAAAATAACCGAAACTCGAAAACTAGAATTTTTGATTGCAAAAAAAGAATCCAACAGAATCTATTCATTACGAAAAATGGCAAAACATGTTGTAATTTTTCTTTTCTCAATAGCTAAGTAGCAGGTATATTTAACAATTATTCCATGAGCGCGCACTAGGTTTCCCTGCTAGCAGAGGTCTCTTTTTTTTTTCTGGATTGACGAGTACGGGAAAAGAGACCTCTGCCATGGGTCGAAATTCACTGTGTTGAGCATGCACGGCGGTTACTTAGCGACCGAATCCTTACACCATACTTCATATTGTGTGGGCTCACTTAAACAACAGCGGAATTACTGTAAAGGCATGCGTGGGACACAGTGGTCTCAAGTCACAGTCAGCAAACATATCATGGGGCATGCGGTTTGAAGAGTGTCGTCCAAGATTGTGGACGGCTGTTGGATCAGAGGGAGTTTCGACCCATGGCAGAGGTCTCTTCTCCTGTACTCGTCAACCCAGCCAACGCAAAAGAAAAGAGACCTCTGCTAGCAGGGAAGCATTGGAAATGAGATGGTAAATAGCCAACGAGACACGTAGCGCCGAGTTGGCTATAAACAATTTCATATCCAACAAGCGAGAATGGAATAATTATCTTATTAAATTCCTTAAAGTCCAAAAATTTGAAAGTACGAAATAGGGGCAAAAACAAGCGAGAAAATCCGAGCGAAATCGAAAAAAATTGATGAAGACGTACACTGTAGGCTCATCACAAAGACATTTCTTGCCTTTTCGAGTACTTCTAGACGTTGAAATTGATCCAAACTTTCAGAGCTTTATTCAGAGAGAAATTTCGCTTACCGGAAAAAATAAATTTAGCTTAGCAACGATTAGAGCAATCTTTTACCATATAAGGTTAAACTAAGGTACATGATCTGATAACCGAGATTAAATAAACCAATCAGAGCACGCGAAATGCATTATCCGAGGTTGAGAATTTAATAAACTTATATCTATATATATATATAGAGAGAGAGAGAGAGAATGAA
>NC_090891.1:51505987-51508487 GCF_036669925.1 Montipora capricornis
CGTGAGTTCGACTCCGGCCGGACCAACACTCAGGGTCCTAAAATAACTGAGGAGAAAGTACTGCCTTTGTAATAACATCTGCAAATGGTTAGACTTTGAAGTCTTCTTGTAGGCCCCGTCTCACAAATATCTTTGATGTTCATAAGTTCTTTGTGGGACGTATAAGAACCCACACACTATTCGAGAAGAGTAGGGGATGAAGTTTCCAGTGTTGTGGCTGTCTCTCGTGAGTGTGTGGGTGTGTGGTTATAGCTGGTCCACATCAGCTATATAGCTGCCAATACTTCAACCTGCTCGAAGAAATAAATGACAAACAAACAAACAATTTGACTACGACCCGAGTTTGAGGTATTGATAATGGCATCATCACACCGATGTTTCTACCATGTAATTCTCCAAGCCATTGCAAAGGCATATTTTTCAGAGTTGACTCCACGGTACGTAACAAGTGAAAAACCACGAAAACGACACATTTCTTCCCGTCGAGAAATCGAACCCCAGTCTCCCACGAGACAGGCGGCTATACTATGCACGCTATTACCGAGTACACCAGAAACACGTTGGTCATATTCAAAGACCTTATCGATACCATTAGCCAATTTGCGGCTTGTTACACCGACAGGAAGGGATAAACTGAGCTGGAGGCTAAGCTAACAGCTTATGCTTAAGACTGACAGGTCTTCCAGAGGATCCTTCTGTTCGTGACCACATCTTTGTCTCCTGTCCTGTCTTGTGAACTGTTTAGATAGTACTGAAAATCTGGACTCGCCAAACTTGTGCCGTGACTTTCTTCCACGAGGTAGCAGCAGCACTCGTGTCATGGCATGGGCGATTATTTTCGACGAGAAAGCTGGTGCAATGGTGAAATTATCCCAAATGGTAGACCGTTAGCTAAGCATGCGGGAAGTAACAGGGTTTATTCACCAATTCTTCCTCGCGTTGCACGATCCAATATCAGCGGTGAAATCAGAGATGCATCCGCACAAGAACTTTCTTTGTCAAACAAAATAAATGTTATCTATTCCATTTCTTTCTACCAAGCAACCCACGCATGGCGCCGTAGCTCAGGTGGTTAGAGCGCCTGTCTAGTAAACAGGAGGTCATGGGTTCAAATCCCATCAGTGTATACTACACTCTGAGGAAATGGTTGCACTGTCCTGCACTTGAAAAACAACAACTCTTTGAACTGGGTCTTTTTCTTGGCCAACACGTTTTTTTCAACTAAAGGAATTATCGGAGTGAGTGCCAAGTATGAAATGGAATGGATCCCTCGTAATCAAAACGAAAAAGCAGACTATTTGAGTTGCTTTTATGATCCCGATGACTGGAGTTTATCTTTGGTCTCTTTCAGAACTATTGATGAGGTTTGGGGTCCCCATACTGGATCGATTCGCTATTTTTTTTGAACAGTAAGCTTCCAAGGTTTAACTCTGGAATCCTGGCTCGGAGGATATTGATTGCTCTGTGCTGAATTGGCAAGGCGAGAACTATGTCTGTCCGCCTGAAAAAATGTCACGCAATGGGCACTCTTTGATTATCAGCCCCTTTTTGGCCTATGCTTACAGTAGATGGTATTCATTTCAAAGATTTTGTGATTCGCTTTATGGACATTCCAACTACGAAAGAATACCTCACCCTAGGCTTTTGCAATAGCATTTTTGGAAATCAAGACCTCTCCTTCCGAGTTCTAGCTTTGAGAGTCCAGTTTTAGTGTGTAAACACTTTCATATTTCTTCGCGCGCAACCCTGAAGGAGACCTTCACGGCGACATATGATTGCGTTTTGCCCAGAACACCCTAAGAGAGACCAAAATCCGAAATTTACACTCCTAGGCGAGAGAACGAGCATCCTTCCCCTTTTTATATTGGATTCCCCCCTCAAGGGAGAAAAGTAGTCCCTTAGTTTTCGAAAGGGATATTTTTGCAAATTTTGGCATTTGAAAAGGTCACCTGGCACCTGTAATTTATCTCGCAATGTGCCGTAAATGTAACTTAATGTGATAGACACGGAATGATCTGTTGAGTTTTGGCGATGGAAATACTGCAAAGAGTTTGGAAACAACACCTGAGACCGCGCGCGGTTGTGGGATACGGCGTTTAATTTTTTATTTCCAGTCCTCCAAATTACGTCACCAGATCACCTGGATGGGTCTTGCATACGGCGGTTGCGCCCGCAGTACACGCGGCTGTCTGCCATAGGTGGTGCGTTTCATGTGTGCCTAAATGGAAAAACCTTACATAACAATGACCACAACCAGGTTTCTAAGCCCGCAAGACTGAGGACACCCAGCAAACCATTGTTTTAACCAAACCCGCTGGTCAGCAACCTGGTTCTGGTCATTGCTGTCTAACGTATTCCCGCCTAAATGACTTCGTTTGTTTAGCTGCAAGAAATGCCACTCGAAACGAACCGATCATGGGTATTTTTTCTTATTTTTTCCAAATTTGAACAAATGTAAAGGTGATATTAAAATTGTTTTGACCTATTCTAATACTTAGCT
>NC_090891.1:51523487-51540987 GCF_036669925.1 Montipora capricornis
GTGATCCCCTCTTGTTTGAGGTACTTTTGTATGTGTTTAGTTACATTTAGTTCGCTTTATATAGTTTCTGTGTATACAGTTTCACCGCTGTTGGCGTTTTTGTTTCGTTTCCTCCCGTGTTTGTAGATATATTTCAGTTTTGGGGTCCCATGCCAGCTGTGCATGTGCATCAAATCATCAGAGAGATGAAGCATCGCGTTTGCGTAAAACGGGAAAAGTCGGATGTTGTTTTCCATAACAGAGTGAAAGTTCCCCCATTCTAACTCGTCTTTCTCTTTGGAGAGTTTCTTGATACCAGTAGCTAACAGACAGGCAAGCGATGAGCCGATATCAAGCGAGTTTCTTCCATTTGCTGGCAAAACCACAGGTAGCCCACACAAACAGTGTGTCTGTTTGTATGTTCGAAAAATAAAGAAATGTGTGGCAAATATTGAAGAGTCCTAACATCGTCAACCTACATTGAGAAATAACTATGTTAAAGCTCAAAATAAACGTTAACCTACCTCAGTTGTTGTGTATTGTCATTTCTGCGGCCATAAATGTCGAATTTGAGTGACTGTTACTACACGTTATAAGAAGGAGACAAGAGTGGAAAGCCGATTTTCACCCAGAAATTAGAATCACCCAGCTTTCAATTTGAACACCAGATAAGCTGAAAAGTTGATGCTTCTTCTCGTGCCATTCAATTGAAGCTCCATTCAAAATCCAAGCGCTAAACCGCCAGGTAATTTTCGAGAAATGCAGGTTTTCAAGCAACCAACAACCGCGGCTGAGATTTCGTGGGACACCAAGCAACCGTCACGCTGTTTGCTCCACACTGATTGGATGTTGCTAAACAATGCATCCAATCAGTGTGGTTGTTGGTCGCTTGAAGAGCTGCATTTCTCGAAAATTACTTGGCAGTTAGCGCTTGGATTTTGAATGGATCTTCGATTGAATGGCACGAGAACAAGCGTCAACCTTTCAGTTTATCTGGTGTTCGATTTGAAAGCCGGCGATTCTAATTTCTGGATGAAAATCGGCTTGGCACTGGAGTGGTCGAAAATGAGCTTTCCACCCTTGTCTCCTTCTTATAACGTGTAGTAACAGTCAATGGAAAGCCCACCAAATCGCTCAAATTCGCCATTTTCAGCCACAGAAATGACAATACACAACAACTGAGGTAGGTTTACGTTTATTTTGAGCTTTAACATAGTCATTTCTTGATGTACCGTAGTTATTCGGTTATAAGGCGCACGGTTTTTTCAAGAAAAATCTGTCTTTTAGTGGCAAGTTAGTGCTAAAATTGGGGTGTGTCTTATAGCCAAGTATTTTCGCACAACAAAATCTTAAGATCACAATTTGAGAAGAACTTCCAGTTTAAACAACACAAGAAAAGGACACTCGTTGTCTATTTAAAAAGAATAGTGCTTTTAGAGACCTATAGAACACTAAACGACTTGAAGAGACGGAAATTTGCATACGTGCTTAACCCTTTCACCCCCGTGGGGTTCCCCACTGACGAGTAAAATCGTCTGGCGTTAGAGTAAAATCTATAAGTGGCACTCTTGGGAGTGAAAGGGTTAAGAGCACATGCTCAGTAACATGATACCCCATGATAACAATGCAATCGTTCAAACCTTGTTTCGAATTCCCAGAATCGTGTTTGTTGCTCGCATGAAAAGTTTCTTCTCAGAACAAACAGTGTGGAGATAAAACATACCTTCTTCGTTCATTCACCCTTTCTTGTACACTGAAATTTGCATCCTTGGTGGCGTGTTGATATTCAGCTGTCAAACACCTTTGAATATGACTTTCAGTGGGAGTTTTCGCGTAATTTTCAGTTTGAGAACTTAGCTTCATTAAATTGCTAAGTTTGGGGTGCGTCTTATAACCGAGTGCGCCTTATAGGGCGATATTAGGACTCTTCATTATTTCCCACACATTTCTTTGTTTTTCGAACAAGGTGTTTGGGCCCCCTGTGGAAAAACGCAAATTTTAGTTCAACGTTTTCCGTAAACAATGCTAAATCTCTCTAATGTGTGAAAGGAATTACCGAATCGAGCTAGTTGGGCTTTGTACTCATGGATAAGTTAAAAAAATAAATGAGGCTTACCTGTAAGGTGAAGTTTGATTAGAATTCTATGAGTCATTTCAGTTCTATGAGAGATTTTGAATTGCCACGCAAGTTTACTTACAGTATGAGATTATTGATTTTGAAAACCTAATTACAAAGTACTAAGTACAAGTACGTACACAACTCGCATTTAGCAAAGGCTCACCAAGGCGAGTTGTACCCACATAATGTAAAGTGAACAGTCACTTGTGATGGGTTAAAAGAGTGAGGACGTGACTCCTACAGTACTGTGCAAAAAGAATGCAAACAAATTTCGCGCTCCTCGCTACTTTTCAGGGAAATATAACGGAATTTCAGGCGAAATGAATTTTTGTGCGAACTTCGTCGAATTTTCGAAATGCCTGTTGTTTCAGTCAAAGCAAAAATTCGCGTAACTTTTGCAACAGCCGCACAAATTTGCGAGCGAAATTTCGTTGTGACATAGCGAAATTTCGAGTGCTTATCAAAAGTTCGCAGTGAGCATTTGCCTGGGAATTTGCGAAAGCCGATTCTCGTAAGCGACCAAAATTATAAACAGTAGGGGGTAGTGGCTTACGAGAGCTTTCAGCAAAAGTCTCTGGGATTTTTAAATTATTATTGATGGTACAAAAGATAAAGTTCGGGAATGCACCTATTAAAAACTGGAAACTTCTTTCTTCGTTTACAGGAATGGTTGCTTATGAGACCTTTCAATTAGAGTTGAAGTGACATTTTAAACGGGGTTTTTACTTTGGTGGTACAATGATTCAATTCCTCGCAATTTTTTTTCTGCAACTTTTTCAGGTGTTGCGTCGCCAGTTCAAGGGTTGCTACACTTGCGATTTTCATTGCGTGCTGGTGATGCAAGAAAATTTGAAAAACTTGCATCACTGATGCAAGCAAAACATCGCTGGTGTAGCTGCGGATTAAAACTTTCACACGCTCATTATTTATTACCCTCCTACACTGTACAATAATCTCAATTTCTTGACTAATTTGTTGAATAGTAAGCGATTTTATTTTTTCCTTGCGTGATACTTGTGTGACTTGAAAACTGAGAATTGGGCCTTAGGGCATGTAATCAAATCCAAAATGCCGTCGGTCAACAGTGACAATTCGAATGCATTTTTTGACTTTACTGGTGCCTTAGACATCAATTATGGCAGTTTCTGAACCAGATTTCAACCTAGAGGTTAACACCACTGACCAGGACTTGGCAGGAGTGAGTGATAAGACAGCTTAATCATTTATCTAAGTGGACATAAAGGACTTGATGCAAGAAGAAAAGTGAACTTGTTAACATCGTAGTTAAGTGTGACTTCTTCTAATCGATCAAAACCATAAGGGCATTGCACTGTTATTACATGTTTTAATTGAAAAAGTGTCAATTGAGTAAAGGAAAGGAAATCGCTTGTAATGCTTGTCTACAGTCGTGCATTTCAGCACATACGAACTCCAACTGAAATTTCGTTGTTAGATTACATGTAGCAAATTTTCGTCCTGCGCTTGAACTGTCATGCGTTTCACTGAAATTTCGAAATTTCGGCCAAAAAATCACACTTCTTTCCCCGAAATTTCGGCTAAATTTCGAATGAACAATAACCGAAATTTGTCCAAATTCGTTTGCATTTTTTTGCACAGTACTGTACGTTCCTGACCAATGACTCAGAGAATTCTAATCAAGCTTCACCTTACAGGTAAGCCTCGTTTAATTTTTTAAATTCTATTTTTCATTGGTCTACGTCACTACAAAGTCACGTGAGACTTTAAGCATAACATTTTATTGAGAAACTGGGATGCAACTTGTTCCCCAACATTCTCATTACAACTTAAGGCTTTGTTGTAAACTTCTGAAAAGTAGACTCTCTGGCCCATCCCGCAACCTTCATTATAGTGTACAATGACGGGACTAGTTGTTAGCTTAAGCTGCTGATGTAGATGCAGCACCATAAAACAGATACATTTATTTCTGATCTTGATAGAAAAATTTTTTTATCCATCTACCAACTGAGTCCTTGTTAACTGATTTAAATGGTTGAACATTAACATAACAGTTCAATCCACAACTGATCCTCACCATTACATACACCTTCTGTTTTCTTACTTAAGGTATTGTTGAAGGCATCTTACAACACATACATGAAAGGCAATATCTGGAGAGTATGCTTTAAAAACCAGTGGTTCTTGGTGCTTTCCAGGATTAGATATTTTAAGTAATGTGGATATCTGAAAAAAATAAACATACTGTACCACTAATTTTAAGGCTGTGAATTGTGTGACAAACTTGTTCAGAACGTAACATGTTAACAATAACATGTCATGATGTGTGAGGTTAAGTTCTCTGAGATGGGAGAGGACAAAATGTGGAGCCCTACTCCATGGAGTACCCTATGGACTACCCAAATGGAGTACCCTAAAAATAGTATTTCAAATGAGTACTGTTGATCAATGTGTAAGCAGCATCTCAAATAGAGCTTACTTAAGCCTCAACACCCATTTTAAACAGCATTGTTCAACAGTATTTAAAGTGCCCCTGTGACCAAAAAATCAATTGATATTTTTCTTTGGATTTCAAAACTATGTTAACAAAACACTAAGTGACCCATGTTTTAAGCCTTGATTTCAAAAAGGCACCTCTTTATTTTAACTGTAATTTTCCAATTTAATGGTCCGCCATTACTAACATTATGTTCTTGAGAGAGCTGGATCAAGGAGAAAATGACGTCAAAGGCTCACTAGTTTAAGAATGCAATACGTATGTATGACGCAGAATTAATATGCAGCACGGGGGTTTTGGGCTGTCAGACTTTTAAACTCGTGCTTTGCATATATAATAAGCTGCGTTCACACGCTGAAATTTTAAGCAAGTGAGCCTCTAGCGTCACTTTTCGCTGGATCCAACCGTCTGAGGTCCAATCGGTCACTTTTGAACGTGAGCAATGGCGGACCGTGAAATCCTAAACTTACACTCAAAGTAAACGGCCTTTGGATAAAAATCAAAGCTCAAAATTTTGCCAGAGGGTGTTAAGCAAACACACTTTCAAAATCTGAAGGAAAAAAGGAAGTGGTTTTTTTTGTCACAGGGGCACTTTAGTCTAAGCACGCATTTTAAAAAGGTTAGCTTACATGAAGTAATAGGCCATCACAACAATAATCGAAAGCTAACCTTTTTAAAATGGGGTGCTTAGACTTAAATACTGTTGAACAATGCTGTTTAAAATGGGTGTTGAGGCTTAAGTAAGCACTATTTGAGATGCTGCTTACACATGGATCAACAGTATGCATTCAAAATAGTATTTTTAGGGTACTCCATTTGGGTACTCCATGGAGTAGGGCTCCGCGTTTTGTCCTCTCCCCCTTGAGACTCATTTCTTCGTTACCACTCTGTGATTCTATGCACTGTGGCACATCATCAGTGTTTCATATCTGTTGATAACAAGTCAATGTGGGCCTTGACTTGAATAAAGCTTTTGAGAATCTTGTTACTAGAGGGTCGTGACAAAATTAATGAGTGTCCTCCTGGTAGCAAAACCACAGTGGAGAGAGCACTCCTTGCAGTGTTAATGGCACTATTTGAACATCCATCCTTGTACAGTGTATAAAGAAAAATCAATACCATTTGCTTCAGTAGCTGAAATGGGATTAACTTCAAACCCCGACAAGTAGCACGTAAGGAGCTAGAGTTGTTTGTGAAGTGGGTGCAGTATTCTGCATGTGCAGGTAAAAACAATGTTTGAGCCTTCCTGGGTAAGAATAGAGGAAAAATCAGTTAACATGGACATGAACCAAGGGTGAGTTGGCCAGTTGGAAACAAGTAGTATGCCTTCCTCATTGTATATTTATGGAAGACTCCTTGAATAATACCGAAAGGTGGGAATGAAAGAATTCTTTCCATGAGATGTCAAAATCATTGACTGCAAAGGATCAGGACTACAGGAAACATTTCTCAATCTGAAAATTATGTCTAGAGGCAAATAGATTGATATTCAGCTAAATTCAAAATCAGTTAATAATATCCATGTAGAGGGATTTATCTAGAGACCTCTCTGTCTCCTTCCTTGATAACATGGATTCTTTATCAGCTTCAGTATTAGAGTTCCCAGGAATATTATGTAACTTGGGGCCAAACTTTGTACTAGATACACCATTCCCATATCTCCTTGCAGACCTTCAGTATTGTTCGCAATGGAATGACAGGTGCAACATCTGTGGTGTTATCAACCATGAGGTTAATATGCTTTCCTCATAGTTGGTCAGAAAATGACTTAAATGCAAACAGGGCAGCAAGTATTTCCAAATAATAATAATTATCATGCTTATCTTCTTTTGGGGGCCAGTTCCTCTCTGTTGAGTGACCATCAACACATGCTCCCCAACCAATCAGAGATGCATCTATGGTCACTGTTACTTGGGTTTCCCCATGATTAATTACATTCTGTTCCCCGGCAAGTTTATGTTCCACCAGTTTATGTCTGATATGACCTCAGTTGAGATGATCATACACTGTACATGTAGATCAATTAAAGTTCCCTTTGTTTATAATTTCAAAGCTAGGAATTTCTCCATTTCAAGTGTTTGACAATGCAGAGGCCCATACACAACCCCACTGAAACTGGAAGCAATAGGACCCAGGACTGCTGCTGCTCCCCTTAGTGAATGGGTCCAGGGTTTTAATAGCTGTAGACAAGCATCCTTTAAATGTTGAATCCCATATGGTGTCAGTGTGATGTTGGACAATTGGATTGGGGCTTGTAGTTATGCCCCTTGTTGGTAGCTGAGCTACTTGCTGTACCACTGATCTTATTTGAAGTTGGGTGTAATTCGTCCCCAAATAACAGCTAGGTCATTGGGACGCACGTAATGTGGCGTCATCCTTGTTCAGGTTTGGTTTTATGGTATCCCTTCGTTTCCATGATATTTCAAAACTGATATGACCCAACGGAGAAGTGGTGTCTGCATTTATTCTTATAAGCTCTTTCATGTCCGGGGATTTGTTCTCCCTGCAAGCTTTCAACAGTAAATTTGTTCAGGGTTTGTTGTACCCCTCGAAGTCCTTGAAAGCCCTGGAATTTAATTTTGGACTTCAAGGGTGCTTGAAAAATGGATTTGGAGGGAAACTACTTGAAAACTCCTTGAATTTTTGCTTGGGTTAAAATTGTTGAGATTACACCATGCTAACTTAAAGAAACATTTCAAAAATTGAGCCTAAATTTGATTATTGGGGAAAGATGAAATGAAAAAATAAAATGTCCGTGCATGCACTTAACTCGCAGGACGTGGGAAAGAAAACACTGCAACACAATGTATGGCATAGAAATCTTCCTACAAAGATTCCTTAAAAACTCAATTTCTTGGTCTTGAAAAGTCCTTGAATACTCCTGGAATTTTATATACAAAATCCAGCACGAACTTGTTTGTTGTTTTTGCACAAATGTATGTAAATGTATATGCCACCTTGGTCACAGTGGACTGTAGGGATGACAGCTTGAGGTCTTTGCCTTGTACGTCTACTGTAGCGACATGATCAAGTCGTTTTCAGATCTCAGGGTTTACTCTTGTTATCAGTTTGTTGCAGTTTCTAGGCCTAAGGTATTTTCCAGATAATTTTCAGCTGTTCTTCGTTCAGTTTGTTTAACCAGCGAGAGTGGATAATCTTTGCAAGACTGTCAGCTATTGTTGGGTCAGTGTTTTCCTCACTCACCATGCATTAGCTTTGCTATTTCATCTAGGAGAGGGTCACTTTCATCGAGCTTGTGCTTTTCACTACAGTGGCCCAGCAGTTTTTCAAGATCTGAATTCATGCTTTCTTTGGCAGATTCTGCTGTTTTGGGGTCCTACGTTTCCCCTAAACAACTGACGCCTTGCCAAGGAGCGATTTGCTCATGGTGGCCATCCGATCTCGTTCATTGAAGCTAAAAGAGCCATTAGCTCGTTGCACTGGGATGGGGGCCATATTTTTTCCTGATTCAGGATTTCCCTCTTTATCTTCCCTCAAAAGGGTGTCTTCTTTTTTTTCCATATACCGGTAGGCTGCCATATGGTAGAGAGAATACGAAAATATCTTCGTAATTCAAGACTTCGACTTGAAGTTCTTAAAAACGATGCTCAACTGCAAGCTCTCACATGACTTCATAGTGGTGTAGACCTATGACAAAATAGAATTGTGAAATGTTGGCAAGTGAACCAACCATAAAATACAAGACTTATGTTTTGCCTCAATCTTTGCTTTTTAAGCTTATAATTTTGCTCGCTCTGCATTGCACTTTTCAGATGAGCTTATTATTCCCTGCTGAACCCTAAGGAAATACTCCAGCTGTCGCTGATATTAAAATTTTTGGGCCTTACGCAAAACTGCATTTTGTTGTAAAGTAATCTGGAGGTTGTATTTTATTTTGCAGTTGAAATGTTGGGAAAAAGTGTGTCAGTCTTCAGCTAGGAAAACCAGGCATAAAGATATCAGGTTGGGAAATTCCTGTCAAGGTGAGTTGAACCCTTAGTTATGGCCACCATGAACTAAAATGCCAATATAGTTTTTATTTATTTTGATTAATTTTTGTTACTGAGTTGCCATATGGCAATCCAGTCAGAAAACAAGTTTTTCCCTGTGGGGAAAAGTGTTTCCTGTCACTCCCCTGCTAAGTCTTCTGCTCGTATTTTGCCAGGTTTCAGGGGGTAGTAGAAATGCTTAGATTTCTCTTGTGGACACAGTAGAATGTTTAATTACATTGTAATCTTCGGATTTCCAATTGAACCCAAAATCCGACAATGGATTTTGCCGCAGATTCACTAATTGGAAATCCATGGCGGGTAAGGGTTTCAATTATTAAGGAAATCTGTTGCGAAATCCGTTTTTTGATTTTGCGTTCCATTGGAAATCCGGATTTCCCAATCGAAAGCACCCTGACATTCTTCCCCGTAGTTCATTTAGTCAACTCAAGGTGATCATGTGCACCGTTCTGGTTGCCGTGCATGTGATCAATTTATGCCTTTTGACAGAACATTATGACCTTCCCCTTCATTCACAGAAGTTGTAGTGGTTTTATGATTGATTGTCATTAATGTTTCGATGAGAATTCGATTCAGAGTTATCCATAAAAACTGCTATTTGTTCTTCATCTGTCTTTTGGCTTTAACGGTACTTTTACACAGTACATAAAGTCACAAATATTTTTTGACCTGGCATCAAATTAGACTGAAAAGAAGAGGAATTATGAAGTGGAAACAACATCTTCAGTCCTTCCTTAGTGTATGCTTAGTGCAACTGCAAGACATGCATGACATGCAGGAAAATGTCTGTCACAGCAATTTGCAGTTATTTTTTTTGCAGACTATTTAAAGAAGAAGCAAGTGAGTTTTACTCAAGAGCATGTTTTATCTTTGCACTGAATTTATTACCAAAGCTTAAAAAACTAAAAGACTTTAAAATGGGACAGGACATTACAAAATAATTTAATGTGTGAGCCAAAAGGCCTCTGCTGGCATGACCTCTGGGTGACCCCTCAAATGGTCTTAATTTTTTCAAGTGCGGGGTCATTAACTGGAATGCTGCAGTTCAATACCACCCAGGTCAGTGCCTTCTGCTTGTGTGTTACACGTACCACAGGCAACTCAGTGTATGCTCATGGAGTGTCTAGTTGTTTATAACAAAGTCCACACCTCCAGCATTTGTAACACTTGGCAATGAAGTAAACTCATACCCTGGCCGACTCTTAGCTTAATCTCAGTAAGTCCCACTATCGACAAAGGAAAATACAGATTAGACAACATACAGTACCGTTCAAATGTAAGTTGACAGTCCCTTGAAGCTCGATCTGCGAAACTCTATTCTCGATCCTCGATTCTCGAAAACCTCGAGGATCGAGGCTTGAGTCGAGTTTCGAGACATTTTCGAGACAATTTTCGAGACTGTCGAGTGGAGAAAACAAAGGAGTTTTCATGTGATTAATTTTTCACGTGTCTCTTCCTGTCTACTTTATACGGCTTTTATTTTATCTTACTGTTGGTTTCCAGCATTTTTTTTTTTTGCTTTTGATTATGCGCATTCTCATTTGCATACCCTTTGATGACATGGCGGTTTGTCATTAAGTGTTGGCCCGACTTCCGAAATTTCGGAGTGAAACAACAATTACAGAGTCATGTGGTTTTTAAGTCAAGTATTTGTTGCTTCACGTTTGAAGCACACTCTATGTTGGCATTTTCGCGTTCGCTTAAGTTGGCGCCGTTGTCAGTTTTGCGCGAATTAATTGTATCTTGTCTGGAGTAAATTGCTAGCAGCGAGGAGTCTTTGTTACCGGTACGTTCGCTATTTCAGAATACTCAAATGCATCTGAACTTAGTTGACATCAGTACAAGAAGCAGTTGGAGATAAATTAAAATTTTTGTATCGCATAGTATCCTGTAAATATTTTTAAGTTCAAGTTTGTTTACAGGAAAATATCGGGGATGTGTGTGCAGAGATACCGGTTTGAGATGCGCGGCAAGTCGTGTCTGTGGCAGCATTTCAAAGCTGTGTAAGAATAATAAAGAAGTTGTGATAAATCAACATCAACCTCCTCCAATCAGTGCATTTGAGCAACACCAAATCGCACTCGAAAAAGAAAGAGAAAGTGTTCAGGTAAACTTTGTTTCGTTTGCAATAGGGACATGGTCTGCTTGAACTTACCACCATGACAGAGTGATGATAATCATAGTTTTTATTTCAAGGGTGCGCCTTCTTGAATTGTGACCTTTGATTTGTTTCTCGACTATTTTAACCCATTGACTCCCAGGGGTTCCCCATTGATGAGTAAAATCGTCTGGGGTAAGACAATTTGAAAATGACTCAAAATATTATACGCCCTCACAGCATTTCAGATGCCAAGTCTTCCTCTGGAAAGCAAAGTCGAATGTATGTACCTGGTACCCTTTTTTGGCAGACATTCATTGAATCGCTGAGTAACAGTCAGCGCGACCGGCTTCTGCTGGATGTCTTGTGCAATGGTCAGGGAAGTCTGGATTATGCCAAGCAGCTGGTAGCTAACAGCGAAGACCCTGATCCAGATAGACCAGCAAATACAAATTGTCCCAACTCGTGCATATGTAATGTTTGCGTGGATATGGGCAATGAGGAAGAAAACAAATGCTGTAAGAATAAGTCCTGTGTCACCTCCTACGAGTTGTTCAGAAACATTGTTTTGGACAGGGAGGTGTTGACAGTAGCCAATAGCTATACGAGCATGATGTGATATCAGAGCGGAAAATGCAGATTATGAGATGAACAGTTTTCGAAAGGCTGCTACTATGGAAATATGGCGCCAAATTAGGGAAAGGCAACTGAAGAGTTTGTCCATCCTGTGTGGTGAGACTTGTGCGGCAGACATACCCTGCTCTAGATGGGCAATGCATGGGTTTCAGAAGACACTTCAAATGTGTTTCCCTTGTTCCTTAAACATGCAGGTTTAGAGCTGAATCCCACCTGTGTACCTACATGTATTGCCCGACTGCAGTGCAATTTAACCCCATCCCTCAAGTTAGTATGCCTGGGATTCTGATGAACAAATGCACTGAAAACTAGACTGAGATTGTACTTGTATGTCTAGAAAGTTTCAGCCCTGTAAGCTCAAACTGGGTCCAGGCAAGAAACTGATAGATGTTGAAAATTACCATGATTATAATAATTGGTTTCTACATATAAATCAATTACCAAAACTGTGTTTGATGATTCTATAGATGCATGGTTTATGTGTTTCACATCGTTATTACCAGTAGGTCCAGTGCCCAGGCTTCTGTTATGCAAGGAGCACATAAATTATAGGCAAGACAATTTATCTTGAAATTGTTTTTCTTCAGTTTTGTTTTGTTTATTATTACTGTGTATTAAAAAAACAACAACAAATCTTCGTACAAAATCTAGAGCCCAGACCTCCCCTGCTCTTTATCAGCAGCTGGGCTGGTTCGTCCACAACCAGGCGATCTGAAAAAAATTAATTTTTAAATCCCATTTCCAGTGCATTACTGCGTATAGGTCCTGTATGTACATCATTACATTACCAATGTGTGCCAGTACATGCCACATTTCACTTAGTGTCCAAATGACAAGCAAACTACTGAAGTTTTCTTTTGTTTTCGGTTGTGTTGATCAAGCTGTACTATTATTAACATAAAGACGAAACTACGTATTATTGAAAATGGCACCAATGAAATACTTCCTGGCAATTATTTTATCATGATTGACTATGGTGTAGAGACCATTCACTTGTTTTTACATGACACTATCATGTAGTTCCAGAAAATATTCATATCTTCCCATGGAATGGATTCATATAAGTCCGGAGACCTCTGCCCACCCTTCTGGGCATTCCAAAAAAATTAGTAAGATGTGGTCTTGAGATCCCCCTCATTCCATGGAGATTTTCTGGAACTACAAACTATCTGTGTGTTACTAGCCTTTTACTAATTGTATAATTTAACACTCCTTACAACTGCTCAACACAGCAGTTACATGATTTTTAACTGGATGTTGTAAAATCCAAACCAAAGTAATTATCATAATTTATTATCACTGACTAAACCAATCTGAGAAAGTGATACAAAAGTGGTAAAAAAGTATAAAGCAAAACCAAATAGAAAAGTATAAAGCAAGCCAAAAACCAAAACCAAATGGAGTGCTAATTTAGGCTATGCAGAATTTCTTTGGGTGCAGTATACAAGATTACTATCACAGCCTTCTTACTAAAACGGGAAAGTCTAGCCTCCACTAAATCCTTTGTGCAGGGGGCCTCTTTTATCGCAATAGTGGGTGCTAGTTGCTTTGGATGGCTTGCTGGTAATGTTGCGGGTCTGACTATTGATTGCTTGTCTTTGGTCCTCCTTTCAAGGAACTTGGCAGCTAGCAGTGGCCAGTGTGGGTAACATTTCGGTTCCTTCAGTGGCTCTGCTTTCCAGTTCCTCGACCTTTTGCTGTACTGTTTTTTGTACCGCACTTGGCTAGTCGAGTCTTTTATCATCACGGAACAGATGGAAATTCTGGGCAAGTGCTGCCAGCAAAATTCATGTGATAAAAACATCATAGCTGTAATATGAAAAAAAATAGACCACTGGTTGTGGGCTCAATTATAAGCCAGAATGGATGGGATCAGTGTGACATGAAACAGTCTATACTATGTAAAGAATACTAGTTTAAAAAATTGTCAGTTTGAGTGGTTACTGTCCTGTGACAGCCTAAAATGACATTCATGTACAGGGCTCTATTTTATTGGGTTTTACAACACTTGACTACAGTGAACCAGTGGGCCTCCAGCATCACGATTTGAAATTGGAATGCCAAATACAATTCCACGCGCATTTCTGAACCTTACCCTTATACATGTACAGGAATCACATTGAGAGAAGTTTCAGTTGTCTGTACACGGTCTCCTAAATTATTTAACTAATTTACCTGAATGCTATTCTCTTTGATGCTTACTTCAACATCAATGAATTGAAGTTTTCTAGCTTGCTGGTGTGCCTGCAAGTTGCGAGATTATGGAAGAAAGATAAGAATTTAATAGCTTCATTTCACACGAGGAGGGGTGGGAAGAAGGATGTGGATGTTGTACCTCTTTGGAAACTGAAAATAATTATGAAATCATGCTATACATTATTTCCTGTAGTCCTCTACAATGGATGAAAAATGCATTTTGGGAATGACCTTCACTGTCAGGCTATTATGTTGTGTTTCACAGGTGTCTGATCACTTGTGACTTAACATACCTGAATTTCACATAAAATGCCAATCTTTTCAACCAAGTGCGATCTGCAACAATGTGGCTTTGAATCCATTTCAAGGAAAGCCTTTCCATTTTCTGCATTCGCCATCTGCCCACTCATGTTCTCCACACACGTGACGTATTATACCAAGCCACATGTCCTAAAAACCGTTACATTAGTTTCATGAACTGTGAAATAAGCACTGTTATTTTCATGTTTCTGGCTGAAAGCCTGCTTTAGACTCCCACACTAATTTACTTGCTTAGGCACTCACATGGTAAATATGTAAACCAGTAATAAGAATTTATTTAATTATACTGATATATGATACTGTACATTGCATAGTGACATACTGATATTTCTACCATGTTTTCAAGAAAAGTTTTTGTTTTTCAAGCAAACAAATTTGAAACAGGAAATGTGGAGATGATATTAACTGCAGGAATACAAAAATTAATGACTGTACATTTGTCCACTAAATCGCAGCATTTATTGTATTTTTTTACCAGAAGTCTGTTCATCCCCATCACACTGCTCAGCACAGTGCCAGAAATGGTTCCTGATTGGCTCTTTCCATTCCTCAACAGCTTCACATTCTCTAACTCTTGAAGCCTGCCAACCAAACACCAAACATGAAACGAAAGGATTTTATAGTAGTGAAAATGCTAAAACTACAGGATGGAAATGGACCCCAAATTGAAAATTTCTGGTAGTTTTTTTTCATGTTTTTGCTCTTGCATCACAGATATGAAAACATCCACTATTAGGTAAATTTCCAAGTTGTGCTCATCCAAGAATGCATTGTTGAAAGTCTAATTGTAATTCAAATTTCTAAATTCACTCAATCCCCTAAGCCCTAAGCGTATTGAGGGCCTGGTGTTTGCAACAACAGGGCTATTGTTCAGATACACTGACTGAAAAACAAACACATGACCTTGAACGAACACTGGCATCTGGAAATTTTCAATCACAGCACAGCAACCAATACTAGTGAATATTTACGTATATTAAAAGCAGATTCATCACCCATTTTCTCAGTAAAATATCATACGCAATATAATGTACTTACTGCACTCAGTTTGGCTGTCAATTTGCACGACTTGTGCCAGATGTCTAGGGAGTGGAATAGACCCTCAAGATGGATGGTGTTTTGCTCTAAAAATGGCATACAGGCCTTGTTAAAATTACCATTTTATTCCCAGAGCATAAATACTGGGTATGTGCTTAACACAGCTGTTACGATTCCTCTGGCATTTGCAACAGACCAAATTATGATATAAGTTTGCAAAGGCGAATGCAAAATGGCTAAAATGTCAAATAGTGAATGTACAGGGGCATAACTAGGATGCCCCTAAGCGATCCTTCCCGGGGGTATCAAGGTTGCTGCCTAACAGTCCCCCGGTTGCCTGGGGCACCTTATTTGCAAGCATGGGCGACCAAATTTCTGAACAAGTAGCCCGAACGTGCGCCTTGCTTGATTCATCCTCACTTTTGTAAATATGATCCCAGCTGGACTTAATTGATTCTGGGCTTTTGAAAAAATGACTTGGGCTACTAACCTCTTATGTTGGAAGCCTGAAGGACTCCCCGAAAATTTTCTTAGTCAGCAGCCTTGGGGTATGCCCATATCACATCAGATCAATGGGGTAGGATGCCCTCAACGAAAGATCCTAGCTATGCCCTCAAGTTATACACATGATGAACATGTAGGCAGAGAGGCGCAATATCGAGCAATGTCCATTGACTACTTTAGATGAGCATGCTATCAACTTCAGTCTGAGAGTCCTCTGGCTCACTGTCTAAGTAATGGCTAAACACTGCACTCAGCGTTGCACTGTGGTCAACAGTGAATGTACAGGGGCATAACTAGGGTGCTCCTAAGCCACCCTTCCAGGGGGTATCAAGGTTGCTGCCTAACAGTCGCCCGGTCGCCAGGGCACCTTATTTGCGAGCATGGGCGACCAATTTCTGAACAAGTAGCCTGAACAGGCACCTTACTTGATTCATCCTCACTTTGGTAAATATGATCCCAGTTGGGATCGAAAGAGGATATTATTTGAATGCAGCTATAGATCCTGGCAATATTGCCACATGATACATGTACCACGTGCTATGACCTCCTCGATATAGAAGCCGGTAATACAAGAGGAAGATGGCTGAGAATCATCATCATCAGCTTCTTCTCCACACATCAGGAGGTGGCTGAAAATGAAGAGATCCAGGAAGCAAGATGCAGTTCATGCACTTACAAGGTTTCACTTGGAAGCTCAAGCAACAGCTCCTCTTCTCTTGGTTCATCCTCTGTGTCATATTCTGATGACATGTTACAGGCTACACTGTTACAGCTGAAAACAAAACCAATAATAAATAAAGTACCATGATATCGACCAATAAAAAGTGTGAATTAATTGACAATTGGTTCATGCATCAGCTGTGCATTCATCAACATGTCTGAAGCATGCTGGAAGTTTGAAGCTTAATTGACCACTACCCCAATGGGACTTTTCAGGGCCAATGAAACCAAATGATGAAACAAATAATGCAAATGAACATAACATGGTTAAAAATCCCAACTGGCAGGAGGCAGGCCAGTTGGCTATTTACAAGCATGACTGAGGAGTTGAACTAGGTCTGCCGAGAAACAACTCCAGCTAAATGGTGAGAGCGGGAGTCAAACCCGTGAACTCGGCCACACTGCCTCCAAGAGCACAAAAGATGTGTGAGAGTTGCTCAAGGCACAGCCGGGGCCAACTCTAGCTCCTTGAGTGCTCTCCAAACTTCTTAAGTGCTTCATATCTTGATGAACGCACATCTGACGCATGAGCCAATTGTTTTATAACATTTTAAAACGGGCACTTTAACACCAACATCATTAGCATGCTCAATGGGAATATGAGGCATGCTCGTGCAACTGGAATTTGGCTACATGAATTTAGCAGCTATGTTATGAATGTAAATGCAAGACTTCTGAAGATAAGAAAATGTGGTCCCTTAAATTCAAACTTGTGCACTGAGTTCTCTGGAGTTCCAGTGAACTGTTTTCTAACCTGTTAACTTCAAAGGAATACTTTTCCTCATATTTTAGGTATTACTTGACACATGTTTACAGTAAGCCTGAAAATATACCCACCTGCATTCCACACTGCTGAAGGTACTTTCTGCCTCTGGATCTTCCATAGCCTCCATACGATTACCCTTCAGTGAATCAAATGAAGGATTCAGAGACACTGCCCTTTCCAGAGAGGTGGTGTGTTGTGCCAGCGAATTCCCCAAACTGGTTCCTGGAGAACTAGTGTCTTGCTGTGGAACCATTTATATCAACTTCCTTTGGAAATACAACAATACAAATATGACTAGTTAGGCCCCTAATAACCGACGTGTTTCAGATATTGGAAACTGTAATGGGATTACAAAAAAAAAATGATAAAAACGTTCGTACATGTACCTTTCACTGACAGTCTTTCCCTTTGGAACGGGTTACAACAGTGCTAGTTCCTCTCGGTGTTGAAACGAACAAGGGTCCCTTACCTGTGAATGGAATACACGAATGTTCATCAAAACACACTTACACCAATAAAATTTCCTAAATGCATAGCCAAGTGATACTACAAACTCATAAGCACTTAATGGAATCAGGCTATAAATGGCGGACGAATCCTGTGAACAAGCTTGTTTTCTTTGAGAAGATCTGCTCTCATC
>NC_090891.1:51545987-51550987 GCF_036669925.1 Montipora capricornis
CCTCATCAATCGAAAGATTTTTCGACCGCTCAAAAAGATTTTGAATTTTCTCTAAAATGTTATCGAGGATTGGACGTACTTTCAATAATCGGTCGTAATTGTCGACACCACGTGGTGGTTCTTGTGAAGAATCATTGAAATAAATGTATTGACTTATTTCTTCAAACCTGTTTTTGGTCATTACATTTTGTATGTCGCTATTTCCAATAAATGAATCGGATGACCAATACATCGAAATTCTTGGCAAGCTGTTTATTTCCATTATAATGCACATACCAAAGTATGCACAAAGCTCTTGAGCCGTGACATCTTGCCACTTGTCAAGCCTAATTCGCGTGTTTGCTAATTTCTTCTGAGCTTATCGGTTGATTTCTCGGACCACTAAATTGATAATAGAAAGGTGGAAAGTAAGGTTGAAAAAGAATTTTTCGTTTGCTTCATTGGGAACAGCGACTTTGATTCCAGAGGTGGAAGTGAAATTGTTGATAACAAGGTCCTCAAAATCTTGCAACCACGAAGTTTCATCATCACTTTCGTTCGAACTTTTTTCGTCTGATTCGCTTTCACTCTGACTCGCTAATCCTTCAAAATCTATGTCTGACTCCATAGAACTTTCACTGTCTGATTCATTGCTATTTTCTTCATCAGATGATCCGAAAACCTCACAATATTCTTCTTTGCTAATAGGATGCGGTGCAGTAGCCATTATGATAGTTCATGTAACGCTGGGCGAGTATACATTTCAAAACAGCCGCTCTCTACCATAAAGGGGGCGCTAAATTTATGCGCAGTTTGCAAGATTTTATTGGTCAACACTCACTTTAAACAATAAAAACAAAAGGTAGGCAAATAACGCCTGACCCGGGGACCCAGTCTCAAAAATAGTCTCGGTCTGTTTGGCCGCTTTTGGCTGCTCTAGGAATAACGTGACATTTCCGGCTGGCCGCTTTTGGCTGCTCCAGTAGTGAAAGGGTTAGCCCATTGACTCGTCAGTGCTCTAGGATGCCCCCAATTTAGTAGGAAATCAGGAAAAGGTAAACAGTCTGATCCCACTAATGCGTTGGCCACTGTTTAATCTTATAACATACAAGATGCATTGGTGGCGTGTGGGTGACTCATTTGGGCGTTATTGAACTGTTGAAGTGCTAAACATACCTTTTCCAAACTGAATGGAAATGTCTTCGACGGAAAGCTTTCACTATGATATATAAAAAAAGAAATTTACTTTTGACCGCCATCTTGTATTTTGTGATATTAGAACCCAGTTCTCATTACGACAAGAGTTATTAGAACCCAGTTTTCACTCTGGCCAACGCGTCTCCCGAGACTTTATCTTTATCAGCTATTTATCAATCAAGAACATATTAGAGCAAAGTGGAACTACATATTGCAATTGAGTTGGACATAGACTTTTGCAAACCTGGTGGCTCCTAAAGTATCCGTTTTTTGTTGTAGTTGACAAAGCCCTCTAGGAATAGAAGGCATCTTCCAATGCCAACCGTAACAGACTCTTCATGACGCGAAGTCGTTTCACCAGTGGCAACAGACCACCCAGCTGCCTTTGGCACTCCTGCTTGATCCTTTTCACTGAAAGTTTCGCGTCTCCCAGCCTCTCCAGGGTGCTTTGGTACGTCACTTCATTGACAATTCTCAGCTCTGCTATGCCGAGGAAGTCTGTATCCGTGTTGTGTGCTGTGCCTGTGAGTCTGTAAGCGTTGTTCAGGCTACATTTTTTCTCATTCAGGGTAGAGAACACTGCCGCGTATCATTGATGGATTTCAGTGGGGTCATTGCTGTCGACCTTCGCAGCAGCTTCATGGTTTGTTGCAGGTGATGGTTCTAAAGAGTTCTGTAAGGTTCATATTCGCAGCTCCAGGGTCTTAATTCTTTTGCTTTCAACTGCCCCTTGTAGGTGGCGATATGCTGTTCATGTTGTGGGACCAAGTCTGCCCTCTCGTCGGCGCCCTGTTGAGCCTGAGCTACAATCTTGGTCATAAACAGTTGTAACACTTCGCTTGAATAGCAAGTGAAGCGCATCATAATAACATACCCCTCCTCCTCCCTCCCATCAATGTTGCATTTACCAGTTGCGTTTTGCACTCCAACCCATAAAAATCAACATTGAAGGGGGAGAGGGGGCAAATTGCTGTCTGTGTTACAACCTTTGTGACCGAGACTGTAGCTGTTCTTCTCTCTCTTGGCAATGATCTTCGAGCTCATCAAACTGGGCCTTCAGATCTTGATAGGCTTTGCCAAGTTGCTGATTTTTCTGCTGCAGCTGCCGCCAAATGGATTTATAGGTAGGCTCAGCTTCTGGAGACCCTGTGGCTGCCGCTTTTCTGCTGCCCTCCTTCCCTTCTTGGTCTTCTGTGTTTTCTCTGGTGGCTGCTCACAGTCACATTTATGGTTGTCGCCACTACAAGAACCGCACATCACTAAAGAGTGGATTCTTGTCCGCAGACAGTACACTTAGTTAGATGTTGAGTATATACAAATACATGCTAATGGTGTCAACTTAATTGAGTTGTCATGTTAAATAACATGTTCCTTTCATTTCATTGGTTCAATAAGAAGTGTTTTGATTGGTTTAATTCGATTATAACTTGATCTGCATTAACCACTGTTGTTTTGCATTATATTCTATTAGTTTAATAAGAAGTGTCGGGATTTGCTGTTTTTCAGCAATGGTGCTTGGTGTAATTAAAGAACGTTTGATCCTAAATAAATCTACTCTTGATCCTAAGTTCATTATGCCCTAGCATTTGATCACAACATTTTAGTTATACTGGGAAGTTTTCAGAATGTTTTTAATTTCTTTGTGAGTTAAAAGCTTCATTGTCTCATCACTACACATATCCAACCTGGAACTGTCATCTACTCAGATCAGTTCACTCTGTACATACCACTCAACCAGCTAGGATACATCCATGTATCAGTCAATCATTCCAAGAACTTTGTTGACCCCGACGGTGGTGCACACCAATACCATCGAAGGAGTGTGGGCTACTTGGATGAGTTCACCTGGTTCTGGAACTTCTGAAAAGACCAAGCATTCGAGCAGTTGCTGAAAGACATCGCTGAACAAACCTATTGTCATGTGGAACGGACGTGCCTTTTTATTTTTCATTCTCATTACTGGCCTATTTGCAACTGAAACTCTTAAAAGCGAATCTACAAATGAAGGAAAAGTAACACCAAACGGTGGAGAAATGTTTTGCTCACCCATCAAGATGTTTCACAGGTTTCGTGGTACAAATATCTACGGCAAGCACCGTGGCAAAAGATTTTTCAATACTAGGATCTTGCATACTGCTAATGGCCCCAGTACTTTTCAATTTGACCGAATTATATTATGTGGCGATGTCCATCCTCGTCCAGGCCTAACTGTCAAAAGAAATATCAAACATCCTTCCAAAGAGTGCAGTAAAAGTGTACGCTCGAATCAAGACGCCATTCTCTGTGCATAATGCGAAATATGGACACACGCCAAGTGCATCAGTCTATCAAAAGTGACATTTAAACATTATCTGGATAACCCTAACATAGACTGGACGTGTGGTTGGTGCAGCCTCCCTTTTCTTTTTTATGATGTGGATTACTATAGCGAGGAAGAGGTCAACAAAGAAGGAAGCATCTTATTTTATCAACCAACGAATTCAACAAATGCTAATGATCCTGGCGACTGTAACTGCATGTCAAATTACTTGCACTTGCTAGACCTGAATGATAAACTGAACGGTAGCTCCCATAAGGACGTTAGGATAGCACATATAAACGTTTGCAGTCTAAGGAATAAAGTGGACGAGATATGTTGTTTACAGAAGCAATGCAAATTCGAGATTCTGGCAATCACAGAGACACACTTAGACAGTTCAGTCTCAGACGCTGTTTTCAACATTGAAGGAATGAAATTCTTGAGGTTAGATTGAAAATCAAGGAAAGGAGGCGGCTGTATTTTGTTTTATTCTGAACATTTACGCGCTGGTCAGGTCAGGTTCCCGTGTTGCTCTGTTTTGTTTTCGGCTATGTATAGACCACCGAATGACAGGAAGTTTTTCGACCTTAGTATGTCCCCCTTAGAGAAAGCCTGGCTCAAAACGTCCAACATTATTTTGTTAGGGGATTTTAATTGCGATCTGAAATCAATATCAACTGCCAAACGTGATCCTACTGCTGTTAAACTGCTTCACATTTTCGATGCGCTTAATTTGCAAAACATTGTCCAGGAACCAACTAGAGAAACAAAAATCGTCGAGTACATTAATTGACCTTATTGTAACCACAAGAAAGGACCTGGTTAGTATGGTCGGAACATATCCGCTGGGAAATTCAGATCACGATTTACTTTTTTCTACAATAAAGTTGAAGAACAAAAGACCACCTGCGAAGATAATTTGCATAAGGCAGTACAGGAATTTTGACGAGAAAAAATTTAAAGAGGATATTCGTGCTGCCCCCTTCTACATTGGGTCTATTTTCGACGATCCTGACGATCAAGTATGGTTCTGGCAACAAGTTTACAGTGATATCTGTGACCAGCATGCCCCATGGAAAGAGATCAAGGTCAGGGCATTTTCTGCACCCTGGATAACAAATGACATTCGTTTAGCAATGAATCGAAGATACAAGTTGTTTAAGGCCGCTGTTACATCAAAAAGTGCAAAGTTGTGGTTGGATTACAAGAGAGCAAGAAACAAAGTAACCTCAGATTTAAGACGTGCAAAAGCTTTATATTTTTCGAAGATGTTTAACGAGGTTAACAGTTTGAGTGCCTATTGGAAGCTGGTGAAGGACGCAACTAGCTCAAGGGTACACAAACCCATCGGGCCACTGAGAAAGTGTGATGATTCTTTAGTGTTAACTGATAAAGAAAAGGCTGGCCTGATGAACTCGTTCTTTGCTAACATTGGTAAGAATATTGCAGCCAAACTACCAATACCACCTGGGAATGCAACAGCAGGCGTTTATAGATCAGACCTAGGGGACACGTCACCGCCGCT